>NC_136885.1:35795201-35800212 GCF_949152265.1 Phoxinus phoxinus
AATATTAACACACACACACACACACACACACACACACACACACACACACACACACACCTCAGAAACAGTGGAATATTAACACACACACATACACACACACTCACACACACACACACACACACACACACACTCACACACACACACACCTCAGAAACAGTGTAACACACACACACACACACCTCAGAAACAGTGGAATATTAACACACACACATACACACACACTCACACACACACACTCACACACACACACACCTCAGAAACAGTGAAATATTAACACACACACACTTCAGAAACAGTCAAACACACACGCACACACACACACACACACACACACACCTCAGAAACAGTCAAACACACACACACACACACCTCAGAAACAGTGGAATATTAACACACACACATACACACACACTCACACACACACACACCTCAGAAACAGTGAAATATTAACACACACACACTTCAGAAACAGTCAAACACACACGCACACACTCACACACACACACTTCAGAAACAGTCAAACACACACACACACACACACACACACCTCAGAAACAGTGGAATATTAACACACACACATACACATACACACACACTCACTCACACACACACACACACACACACACACACACACACACACACACTCACACCTCAGAAACAGTGAAATATTAACACACACACACTTCAGAAACAGTCAAACACACACACACACACCTCAGAAACAGTGGAATATTAACACACACACACACACACACACACACACTCACACACACACACCTCAGAAACAGTGAAATATTAACACACACACACTTCAGAAACAGTCAAACACACACGCACACACACACACACACACACACCTCAGAAACATTGAAATATTAACACACACACACACACACACACACACACACACACGGTGAAGCTGCAGTGGAGTCAGTGAGTGTTGCATCAGTGTGTTCCCCCCGGTGTGCCGATCGGTGATTTATTGCTGAATTAACACACTGAAGTCTTCATTGCTCTGTGTTCGGCTGCAGGGCTCGAGTCCAGGTGACGTCTCTGCAGTCTGAGGAGAACACTCCTGATGATGATGATGATGATGATGATTATATTCTGCAGATGTTTGTAAGCTGCGATCCAAACTCTATACACTGGATCTGCAATTGTAATAAAAAAAAAGGTAGGCTACACACACGTCATGAGTCGAGGTCAGTCGCATCACTAACCATCTGTGGCAAAAAAATAAAATGTTTTTCTTTATTGACAACTATACAAAATTAGCAGTGTATTCTGATATATGTTCCCCAAGCAACATAGTTTCTTATAATATATTATTATATTATATTTACATTTTTAATTTAATAAAATAAAATAAAGTAGTTATTAAATTAAATTAGGCTATATATCTTTTATGTTATGTTATGACATTTATTTTCTTATTTTCCTCTCTCTGGATATTATAATGTTCTGTTATATTATATACTTTTTAAAATGTAAAATTACATTTTATCAGTGCCTATTTTTATCCTCATTAGCTATTCGTTTGGGATGTAAATGTAAATGTAAAATGTGATTTTGTAACATCATAATGTTTTTTTTTAAACAAATGTAATATTGCTCACTTTATTCATGTATTTACTGTACATTTGTGCAATGTTTTGGGGTTTTAAGGTATTTAAAATGTATATAAATAAATTAAAAAAATATGTATGGCTTTAATGTATTTTCTAAATTAAGCGGCACCCCCTTTTTTTTATAGACATGAAAATGCACATTCCGAACCTAAATGGTTGTAATTCAAGAATGCTTTGGAATATAGATGTAAGATTGGTCTTTTTTTAAAGAAGACATTTGGCAGATTTATGTAGAAGTGAAATACATTAAGAAAGTTAAACAGAAAAAAAGTTATAGAAGTTTGAGTTTATGAAAATGTACAATGTTAAAAAATGTATTCATATTTTATATAAAATATATATTTTCAAAAACTGGTGGACTCTAAAACTGCAAAAAAATCAAAGGCAAAAATCTGAACAAGTTGTGTTTCAAATGTTAGGCTGATATCTCTTGAAATGAGCGTTCAGTGAGATTTAGTTTGGGCGCAGTACCACACTTCTCCACTAGTGGACATCACTGCCCATATAAGGGCGCCTCCATCTCCATATGTTGTTTGAGTCTGAACCATTATTTTTACAATTTTCATACAATTTATGAAGTACACATCCTATTCAGAAGTAGTGTTGGAAGTTTGGCAGATTTAGAAATGAACTCAACCTCTAAGAAACACAGAAGATCACGTATGTGCATTATAGCTCGCTGCACATCACTAATGCTGAATCTATTATTATTTTTTTATATTCAAAACTTTTTCAGAGCTTTTTTTCTAAAAGAATTGAATGGATGCTATCTTTTGAACTCTTGGCATGAAAACAAACTGAGGTTTCTACCATTCTTTCATGATTTTTCATGTTCATCACTATTTCAAAATAAAGGTCTGAACACGCCTCAGGAGTGTTTGTTCACTGGATTAATTGTTCACCAGAAGACTAGTAATATCCGCTAACAAAGTAAATAGGGTCAAATTTGATTTCATGCCGACTTTAAAGAATATATATATATATGCGCTGTCTGTGTTGTTCACGCTCCTGTGCATCAGATGTGATGTTCCTGCAGCAGGTCCTGAGTGATTAGTCACATGACATTTACGGCTCAAGTGATTGGCCCAGAACTGAGGCAGACGTCAAACCTCATCGCTCTTTGCGAGCGACGGCAGATAAACGCACGCGTCCTCAGGTGTGATGGACCTCCTACCAAAGAACAAATTACACACTTTAAAAATGGCTGAAGTCCTCAAATAACAAACATTTCAGAAAAACAATCTCGTTCAAAACTCAATGTTTAAAGTTTTCTTCAGCAATCTCAGAGATCGTGCAGCTCAACATTTCTCTGTCAGGCAGAAACACCGAGAGATGCTCTCATGCCTTTATTCATTCTTATAGATGGTTGATTTTTAGCTATCAGATTATAATTAATACGTATTCCGTGCAGATTGTGTTATTTAGGCTTATTAAAGGGGTGGTTGATTATGATTTGACTTTTCTAACTGTAGTTAGTGTGTAATGTTGTGTTTGATCATAAACAACATCTGCAAAGTTACAACGCTCAAAGTTCAGAGCAAAGGGAGATATTTGCTTTTAAAGAAATCGCTTTTTAAGAACTACAACAAACGGCTGGTAGGAACTACACGACATTCCTCTCGTTAGTGACATCACCAACCCTAAAATTTACATAAACCCCGCCTCCAGAACACGATTTATAGATTGACAGAATATGCTAATCAATGACTAGAAGATAACTACACATAGGCTTCATAAATTCATCAACTAACCATTCAGAAATGTCCTGTTCTTCTACATGTTGTCACTTCTTCTTGAGTCTCTCCATCATTGACTGACTCCGGTTTGAACATGAAAGGCTAAAAGTTTTTGAAATTTCCTGTGTGTGTGTGTGTGTGTGTGTGTGTGTGTGTGTGTGTGTGTGTGTGTGTGTGTGTGTGTGTGTGAGGTAAAAGGACACGAGCTCTTGAAGCTCCGCCCCCTGTGCCGGGAGCAGCAGCTCATTTGCATTTAAAGGGACAGACACAAAACCGGGTGTTTTTGCTCACCCTCAAAAAGTGACAATTTTAACATGATATATAAAAATATCTGTGGGGTATTTTGAGCTAAAACTTCACACACACACTCTGGGGACATCAGAGACTTATTTTACATCTTGTGAAAAGGGCATTATACCTCCCCCTTTAATGTATGATGCTTTTATGTATAATGTTTACGTGACTCGTTCAAGTGTTTTGAATTGAATTGGGTAACACTTTATTTTACAGTGTCCTTATTTGTTACATATGTTACATGTACTTACCGTAGTAATAACAGTAAATTATGCATAATTACATGCAATTAACCCTCAACCAAACCCTAATCTACCCTAACCCTATAGTAAGTACATGTAGTTAATTAATATTACTCAGTATTTAAATATATGATCACACTGTAACAATGACACCAACAAACTGACAATAAAGTGTGATCTTGAGTAGATCTGCAGATCAGTGTGTGCAGACGGACGAGCTCCTCGCCGGTTAGCAGTAAATTGGAGGGACTGTAAGAGGGACTGGGATTCAGAAAGCGTTGCGATCAGACGAGGTGAGAGTGGCTGTAGTTATTAAAGTGTCCAGCAGAACGAGACCTCGCAAAGTGCATCGCTAACGAGCTTCTCGTCTTTCAACCAGACCTTCAGAATTGAGCCCATTCTCTCTCTCTCTCTCTCTCTCTCTCTCTCTCTCTCTCTCTCTCTCTCTCTCTCTCTCTCTCTCTCTCTCTCTCTCTCTCTCTCTCTCCCTCTCTCTCTCTCTCTCTCTCTCTCTCACACTCTCTCTCATTCTCTCTCTCTCACTCACGCACGCTCGCATCGCTCACCACACTCACTCACTCACTCACTCACTCACTCCACACACACACTCACTCACACACACACTCACTCACTCACACACACACACACACACCACACACTCACTCACTCACTCACTCACACACACACTCTCTCACACTCACTCACTCACTCACTCACTCACTCACACACTCACTCACTCACTCACTCACACACTCACTCACACACTCACTCACCTCACTCACTCACACACCCACACTCACACACTCACTCACACACTCACTCACTCACTCACTCACTCACACACACACTCACACACACTCACTCACTCACACACTCACTTACTCACACACTCACTTACTCACACACTCACTCACAACTCACTCACTCACTCACACACTCACTCACACACTCTCACACACTCACTCACTCACTCACTCACTCACACACTCACTCACTCACTCACACACTCACCTTACCTCACACACTCACTTACTCACACACTCACTCACACTCACTCACTCACAACTCACTCACACACTCACTCACACACTCACTCACTCACTCACACCAC
>NC_136885.1:35805412-35852912 GCF_949152265.1 Phoxinus phoxinus
ATTTTTTTTATTAAATTAATATATTATAATATAATTATATTATATTATATTTTATTAATTTTATTAAAAAAAATATGTAAAAAAATGCGGTAAAATAAATAAATATAATTTAATTTAATTTAAAATACGTAAAAAAAATGCAATAAAAAAATATGAATTATATTGTATTAATTACATTAGGTTATATTATATTATATTTTCTTATGTTCATTTAATAAAAAAAGATGTAAAAAAAATCAGTAAAATAAATGTATATTAATTAATTGAATAATAAATAAAAAAATGCAATAAAATATATGAATTATATTATATAAATTATATTAGGTTATATTATATTATATGTTATTATGTTAATTTAATAAAAAAATATGTAAAAAATGCAATAAAAAAATTATATATTAATTATATTATATTAATTTAATTTAATTAAAAATATGTAAAAGAAATGCAATAAAAATATATTAATTATATTATATTATACTATATTATATCATTATTACAATGTATTACATTTTTCTCTTTAATGCCTTTTTAACAGCATGCACTGTTTATACTTTCCCCTGTCTGTTACATATTACTAATGTTATATTACATAATATTACATTATATTATAATTTATGCAATTCTTCACGTTCTGACGGCAGCTGGCACGTCTGACTGAGACTCAGGTCCAGATTCGAGGTGTTTTGCACGTCAGAAGTGATATTTCTCTGCTGTTGCCCACAGACATGTGTGCATGCACTCGTATATCGGCCGTACCGTGAAAATTGCATTGGTGAAGTTCCCAGTGTCTGTTCCTCGAGCTCCAGGGCAGAGCAAATCCACGCAGAGCCCAATCTCGGCCGTTCGGTCACAAATAACAAGTATAACCCGATTCTGTTCAAATGCCTGGATTTATTTTCGCTTACCAGCAGAATTTTGTCATTTCTGAAACATAAATCTCAGGGAGAGCTGAGAGAAGTGTTTGTCCCGCTGTGTGTGTCTCTAGAACTTTAATTTCATCATTTTTTATGGCATTTTTGTCATGATTATGCCATTTTTCTAAATGTCATACACTGTAAAAAATACATTTCATTATTTGTAATCACAACTTTTTATCTTTTGTCAAATCAACTTAGATAATTAATGTAGTTCAGATAACATAATATTTTGAGTTTCTATTGATTAAACCAATCTCCTTCAATGCATTAACTCAATTGTTTAATTTCAATGAACTCAAATTTTTCAGGTAACTTACTTAAGTTAAACCAACAATAATTTTTTTACAGTTAACAAACAAGTATGCATTACTTCAATGAGCTCATTGCATCTGCATTAAATTACTTAATTGTTTAAATTAATAAATTTTTAGTTAACTGCGATTTTGAGATGCACATTTCTGAAATACATAACTTAGTTTCCTCTGATAACACTAGAACACTGTAATATGGACTCATGCATTCACTGTAAAGCTGCTTTGAAACGATGTGTATTGTGAAACGTGTTATACAAATAAATGTGAATTGAATTGAATGCTATTGAATCATGCACACCTTAAATATATTAAACCCGACACAAGCAGGAGAGCCGTTTTCAATCACATTGATCAGAAAATGTGGTGCAAATTTAACAAGCGATGCATGGGAAATATAATCTGATTGTGTAACACACAAGCCTCATCACTGCCCTCTCACATATCTATTTTCAGTTGTATTGATACGAGACAAATATTTTGACAGCTCGCCAGTTTTAGTGAGTAGCAGCTTTGCTGGCCTGCACCGAATCAATGGCCAGATGGGTTGCTCTGGAAATAACTCGTAGGAAAGCAGCATGCTCTGCATTCATGAGCATGTATCATCAGATGATGTTATTGCAGTGGTGCGGTTGCAGTGTGTGGGCTAATCCTCGCTGGAGTGTGAGGCTTTCACTGGATCTGAGGCGCTTGTCTCGCTTCTCTCAGCTGATTTAAAGTGACTGCAACTCAAAAGATGTTTTTCAGCCATTGGCAGCTCAAGAGGAAAAGGCGTCTGGTGTTCTCGTGTCATGCAATAAAGCACAACGACAGCTCTGGATACGCCTGTGCAACTTATTGCATGTTCTTTATATGTGTTCTCTGATAGCATGTGTGTGATCAGTACAGCAGCCGAGGCCTGAGGTAAAGGTCCAGTTGTGCTTTTTGTACACTTCAACTTTCTGCAGTTTACATTATTCCAAATAATACTTTAGAATATAATATTTTCTTCTGAATAATTGTGAACTGATGAAACATTCAGGATATCACCTAACTAATTTAATATAAATACACTGTATTTAAAGGATTAGTTCACTTTAAAAACACTTTTGCTGATAGTTTACTCCCCCCGATGTCCTCCAAGATGTCCATGTCTTTCTTTCTTCAGTGGAAAAGAAATGAAGGTTTTTGATGAACACATTTCTCCATATAATGGACGTCAATGGGCCCCAAACGGGTCAAGGTCCAGATGACAGTGTCAGCGCCGCTTCAACGGGCTTTAAACGACACCAGACGATGAATACGGGTCTTATCTAGCGAAACCATCGGCATTTCAAACATAAATAAACAAGTTTAAGTTTTATAAGCACAAGCGCTCGCCTTGCTCTGTTCTGTGATGCGCGTTCGTGACGTCACGTAATACGCAGTTACGCTGTAAAGGTCACGCTTCTGTGAAAAGTCCAAAGTTTCTGTCCTGACGAAAATGTTCTTTTAGGCTTTTTAATATTCCAACACCAGGATACACACGAGATGGGCATTTTAACCGATAAACTGACACAAAGACATTTGAATATGTGTGTATGGTCCTCCTTCCGCACATCTGTAAACACTGACTCGTCAAGCGTGACCTTTACAGCGTAACTGCGTATTACGTGACGTCACGAACGCGCATCACAGAACAGAGCAAGGCGAGCGCTTGTGCTTATAAAACTTAAACTTGTTTATTTATGTTTGAAATGACGATGGTTTCGCTAGATAAGAGCCGTATTCATCGTCTGGTGTCGTTTAAAGCCCGTTGAAGCGGCGCTGACACTGTCATCTGGACCTTGACCCGTTTGCGGCCCATTGACGTCCATTATATGGAGAAATGTGTTCATCAAAAACCTTCATTTCTTTTCCACTGAAGAAAGAAAGACATGGACATCTTGAGGACATCGGGGGGAGTAAACTATCAGCAAAAGTTTTTTTTTAAAGTGAACTAATCCTTTAAAGAGCATCTATTCTTGTTCCTATGTTGATGTTTGAGTATTTAAAAAGCTCTGCAAAGTTATTCTCTATATCAGTGTTTCTGAACTCCTGAAACGCCTCCATTGTAGTCTTGAGTTTCTTCCGGGAACGAACACATCATAATATTCCTCATTATAATAATTAATGCGCAGAATAAAGGGGCGGGGCCTGGTTGAGTTAGTTAGTAGTGTGTTAAACTGGCGGTTATGGTAATTAGGGGCGGGACATTTCCCAAACACACTGCGCTCGACCAATCACAACACACTGATCCAGCCGACCAATCAGAGCACAGTGTGCTTTTCAGAAGGAGGGGCTTCATAGAGACAGGAAGTAAACAGAGCGTTACTGGCAGACTGGGAAGAGAGGAGCCGCAACAATGGAGAATATGAGGAAAATAATCAACATTCAAGCAGGAGAACATGTTCTAGTGGAGTAAACTAAATCAAGACTGATAAAAAAAGCATGTTTTCTTTAAAAATCCTGTTTTTTAAGATAACATATACACTTTCAAGCTCTGAGGTTGATAAGCAATGGTAAAGTCTTATAAAAAAGCCAAAAGTCAGTGTGATATGGTGATGGAAATTACACCAAAAGAGTTTCCAAATGCATTTTAAAATTGTATTTTTATACATAGAGGTTTATATTCTGACTTTACTGCAACTCTCATTGGTTGTCGCTGCATTACTACTAATTTGCAGAAGAGCGAACTCCCTTTTAGTTCAAAGTTTTATATTTGATCATTTATCATCGCTGATTATGTCGCATTGCTAGATTGAAGTAGTTAATTCCCCTCATAAAATGTGTTTTTGCTTAAATCAAATAAATTGAAAGCCTTTTATAGTTTTAATGTCAGGTCAAGCCAAAGTTTTTATATGGAAAAGATTAATCATTTACAGTGAATATTATCACACATATCGTATAGCTTTAGAAGACTTAAAATAAGTTTTTGTTGTCGCTGTCCTTTTCAAACATGATTGTCGTATGGAACATTAGCTGTGGATGATTATTAATCAGCATCAGATTTGATCGTTTAGTGTCATTGATTTCCAGTAAATGATGTTTTGTGTGAACTGTCCCTTTAATAGGATGATCTGGAATCTATAGTGTGGAGTAATTAATTCAGCACCACGGACAGCTCTTGACTGACCTCTGTGTGTGTGTGTGTGTGTGTGTGTGTGTGTGTGTGTGTGTTCACACTCTTGATGCCTTAAAGCCCTGCTATAGAAAACATCTTCAACGAGTCTCTATCTCTCTGATTATCATAATCGTTAACTGTAAACAAATATTTTCCAAAGAAACTCAAGCTCTCAGCCATCCGTGTGTGTGTGTGTGTGTGTGCGTGTGTGTGTGTGTGTGTGTGTGTGTGTACTAACATTTACATCGGTGTGGGTTCCCATCGGTGGGAGCACATCCACCTAAGGAGGTCCAAAATCGGAGTGGGGCCCAAAATGGTGGACCCCACTTCGATTTCAATTAAAATAGGCTCAGCAGCCTCCCCTGATCCTACCATTGCTTTTTTTTTCATCTCTAAAAAGTGGCCCGTAAGGTAGCAAAAAGTGGGTAAGTGTGTGAAGGTGTGTATCGTCGAGCCTTTTTGTACCGGAAGTCAGGATATACACTTCCCGCGAAATCGAATACACACCGCGGGAATCTGAAACCTTTGGCCAATGAAATTACTGCACTGTACAATCAGCCGCGAATGTAAGGAAAACCGCGGATATTGCACAAGAAGAAGAAGTAGAAGAAGAAGACTTAAACGATAGAAGATTGAAGACAGAAGAAGACGGAAGAAGAGTGGTATTTTACAAATACCGACCTCTGCATGCAACAGGTAAGCTAGGCATGGTTTTCATTGTGAGTTTATTTTGGCGTTACAGTATATCGTGATTTTTGCTACCTCTTTTGGCTGCCATGTAGCTAACGTTAGCGACATAATATTACTATTAGCAGTTGGCTTAACCTAATAACATGTCACCACGGACATGACAGCGGGGCAGAGACGGGGTGCAGTGAAGTCGTGTCGTTAAAAGTGGAGTTGGTTGTGAATTGTGAGGTTTTTATGGTGAGTTCATATTTTGGCGTTATATCGTGATGTTTGCTACCTCGTTTAGCTGCCATGTAGCTAACGTTAGCGTCATAATATTACTATTAGCAGTTGGCTTAACCTAATAACGTCACCACGGACATGACTGCGGGGCAGAGACGGGGTGCAGTGAAGTCGTGTCGTTAAAGGTGGAATCGGTTGTGAATTGTGAGCAAGACAGGGCAGGACTCGCTGATGGAGGTTAGCCAGAAGCTAACGCGCAGGACTGAAGCTACGGTGCCAAAATGCAGTCGTACAGAACATTTAGACGTCACGTCATTGACCCATATATATATATATATATATATATATATATATAAACACATTTTTTAACAAATAAAAACACATTCTTAGCAGGACAGTTGAGAGAAAATAATAGAAAAGACCGCCTTCAAGTTTTTCCAAATTTACATTGCAATTACAGCAATATAGCTGTAGCAATTCAGTTGTGGATGTTTTGGTCACATAATTTTTCAATAAAATGCGCAAAGTATTTAGTGAAAAATCTTTCCTGTTCTCAGTTGTCCATGTCCGTGACAATGTGAAGTGATGCTTGCCATTTTAGCATCTTATCTCAACTTCATTTTATATATATGTAAGGGTCAATGACGTATGAGGATTTTTGACATTATTATTTTTAGTATTTTAAAATTGGCCTGTCGAAAATCCTTATACGTCATTGACCCATATATATATATATATATATATATATATATATATATATATATATATATATATTTCTGCAACTGCGGGCACTTTTATGTCCCAGCAGTGAAATTTTTTATTTATGTTAAAATTTGTCATATGATGCTTTATAAATATATGCAGAGTGCCAATACACACCTTGACAAAAAATTGAATAACTGATTAATGTGATTTAATATAATATTATGAAGCATTTATAGCTCAAAACACCATTTTTGTTAACGTCCCACACCTGTGGTCTCAATGTTGAGATACATAAAATAAGCTAATTTAATGTCTTTACCGCAGCAAATTTAGGTGTTGCGGTAAAGACCTTGTGTTGCGGTAGAGACAAATTAAAGGTTTACTGTATATTCAATTACAAATATTCAGTATATTATTAGTACTGAAGTATATATTATATATTAGTATATATATAAACATGCCATTGTTGAACCCTAGATGAGACTTATTTTTATAGAAGTTTAGAAAGAAAAATGTATAAAATGAACGTTATTGTAAGGACACTTTTTAAGAAGATGACCTGAAAAACATAAAAAATAAACATGTTCCGGATTAAATTCTTAATGACTACATTCAATTTTGTGTACATTTTTATATGTATTACAGACTATGATGATTCAAATTGAAATTCATAGAGGTTGATTTTTTTTAAAATTGGGATAGTCAAAAGTGCCCATAGTTGCAGAAACACCCATATATATAACACATTTTTAACAAATAAAAACACATTCTTAAATTTCAGAACATCTCACTGTGACTGATCAACTGATCGACAAATGTAGCAAGATGTGAAACCTTAGCTTGTTTAGACTGAATACTTCTAAGGGAAGTTTTCACCTAGCTTTTTGTCTGGGTGGTACCGGCCTACCCTGGACCCCCCCAAAACCATCCATGCGTGTATGTATGAGGAAGGATGTGATGCTGCATATGTCAGTCAATGGTCATGTGGCAACGCCGCCATGCTGCTGTACCAGAAGTTAGGTTTGACAGCCCTAGTTTAAATTGATTACTGAGTGTCTGTGCAGCACAACATGGTTATCATCTAACAAGTTAACTTCTCGGCTTCAACAGGCTCGGTCAGCTTTCAGTGTGCACATTTCAGAATTTGCATATTTCATTAGCCCGTGTTTGATGTTAAACAATGTGCATCCTGCAATAGCAAAGCTCAGTACACAGCTGTTGCAGCGTCTATGTGTTTGTATTAATGTCTGTTTATTTATTTATTTTACATAATAGATTTTTTTTGTGACTTGCTATTTTTCAAAAACCTTTTTGTGAGATTTGCCTTGACTAAGTACGAATTACAATTATTTTCACAGAGCCATTATGTCCGCAAGGAGGAGGAGAAAGAAGCCTATAGACGATGCAAAGACATACATTCTGTCTTGCACTGACAAGGATGGGTTTATGCAGAGATTCATTGACACTTACAAAGGTAAGTTGCAGAAGATTTTTTTATTTTTTTTTGCCTTTGTCAAAGACAGACAGTGATCGAAGTGAGTGTGATACTTTACAGCCCAGGCAAGATTGTCAGAGTGCTTTGTCAGAATATTCTACTGAAGTGTCCAGAGAAGTAGAGCCTATTGCTGTGGTAGACTAGCTGCAGTTTAGAGTTTAAGGCAAATTTTCATCTTGATTGATCCCAAATAAGTGACATGGAAAGGAAAGGGCGAAGTTAATAGGGATAAAACATCTGCATTATAAAACATTAAAAGTAGATGTTATCATTCACATGTATGAATTTCAGTTCTTTTCTTGTTGTTTCCCTTGGCCTGTTGGGTCTTATTTTTCATTTACTGAGCTCCTAAGGTTTTTGAAAAGCATTCGTTTTGATTTTTAAAATGATGCAGGAACCATGAAGTAGCACTTTCTTCTTCTCTGTTTCTGCTTCAGCATACAGTTTTTTCCTCACAGTCTCTGGGTGTCAAACCCCAATTATTACAAATTTGTAATTAATAAAGTTATTGCACTTGAGAATCCGAATTTCAATGCACCTTTCGTTCACTGCAACTTAAAGTCCCACTCCGATCATCTTTTGAGCTATTTTAAAGTGTTCTCAGTGGTCTTTAAATTATGATTATGCAGTTTTTAGCCCAAATCAAAAAACATGTGCTCTTTTCCAGGACTTTGCTTCTGCAGAGCGGCAGTAGCTCATTAGCAATTCGCCTCTGCGTTGTGGGCGGAGCCAGCGCTGCGGTAAATTATGAAAGCTAATACCAATATCTCTCTTCTTAGCACTGCATCCCACTAAAGCACACAGGTGTTGATCCGCCATCGTCTTCTCTACTCCTCAGAACCTGAGTGGAGTGGGGCAGGAGCTTGTGGCCCCCCCCCCAGAGTTATTACATCACAACTCCAGTCTGTTTTAGGCTGCCTTATAGTGACTGCCATTGGTTCACAGCCATTTGAATGCAGAAATACTCAAAAATGCAATTTTGGGCTTAATTTTCTAAAGATATGTCCTCTAGCTTTAGAAAAATGCCACAAGAACATGTTAACAACACGAAAAACATGATTTTCATCGGAGTGGGTCTTTAAAGCTCATTTGCACAATACATTATTTAACCAGTCTCTCTATTTGTTGTATATATGTTTATTATATTGCTTTTCTGTGTCCTATATTTATTTTGTAAATCAGGATTACTTTCTGTTTTTTATATTGCTATTTAATATTTAGTTTCATGCCTTGCTGCGGCTACAATGTAATTTTCCAGTTTTGGATCAATATAGTACATCTGTCTGTCTGTCTATGTCAAAAGTCTGAGTTGCATGATGTTCTTACGCTTCACTGGTGTTACCTGCACTAAATGGTACACGGCACTCTCAGTTTAAAGGAGTCATAACCTAGTATTACCTTGGATACCCACGCTCTATTATAGTCTTTTCAGGCTCTTCTAAAAAAATTAACACAGAGCTCCTCTGACCCTTATTTCTGAAGGCATTATTGTCTCGCGAGATCTGATGCGATATTTTGGCTGTCGTGGACGGTCATTTTAATAATTCAAATGAGGGGCGCGTTGATTGGTGGCAGGAAGGAGGGGGGTTGACACCGCAGATAACTTCAGCATATCATTCCAAAATGACATCATGGCGCAAGTTGTGAATGAACCCGACCTGGCCGCAACCTACGGGATTCAACCGTAAATGCACGAGCCAGACTCTGAACCTGAGCTGGAAAGGTAAGATGTAGAGTCGATGGAAGTGAGATCAACGTTTGCTATCATGTGGTGTTTTTGCCTTGTTTCACGTTGTGGTTTTTTAGACATTCAAATTTGTGAACGATTCCGGCGTAAAATGATTAGCACAGACACAGACACCTAACGTTAAGCCAGTGGGAAGGGTTGTAGGAACCGCGTCATTAAAAATTAATTTAATCCACTGGTCCCTGACAGCTTGGTCCGTTCTTGGGAGAGAAAACACATTTAAGTTACATGTTGATTCTGGCAGTCAACAACAGAGCAACTCACGTGTGCGTAACTACGTTTCTGCATCTTTCGCGACTAAATATGAGGGGGAGAGGGCGGGCTTCCTGCAGCATAGGTCTGCGGTGTCCATATATGGTGTATCCAGAAATTAAAATCTCGTGTTTGAGTGCGCGTGCACGTGGGCTGGTTTACGAACCCTGGGGTAAACAAACGCTTCACTTTTAAATATCAGGTTCCCGGCCAGTGTATAATCGTTAGGCAATCATAACATACATTGATTCTCGTGGAAAAGTGAAAATTACAGGTAATGACTCCTTTAAGGGAACCGAACAGAGCATAGACAGGACCTCAGTAATGCATTAATGTGGATGGGTCTGCATCAAAAACATTTTTTGGCCACATAAAGTCTGATCAAAAAAGCACTTTACCTGTAGAGTGTGTATCACAACTGGGAGAGTGTTGAGCATTGTCTGCAGGTAATACACTGACTAGACGCAAGAACCTCAACCTCACTTTGAAAATACTGTAGTATCTCTTTTTGAGTCCCAGAATGAAATGTTTAATTATTATATATTATTGTAGGAAGAGGAGTGTTTGCCGCACACCCCATTGAACCCGGGGACTTCGTGTTGGAGTACAGGGGTAAACTCCTCACACAGGAGGAATGCAAGTCAAGAAAATACTCCGAGATTGAAAGCACATTTCTCTTTGACTTTCAGTGGCAGAATCATCACTTATGGTAAACATTGAAAGATGGATGTTTTGTATTGATTTAGAGAAATTATGAGTTAACCCTGAAACAAGGGTTTAATACTTGATGAATGAATGAAGCACAAATACTCTTAAATTCTTTTGAAAATAACTCTTTCAATAAAACTTTTAAAAGAATGTAAAACTATTACCATTTTTCTGATACTTTTCAGCCTGGATGCATCGGAAGAAGATCGATCTCTCGGAAGATTGGTCAATGACAACCAGAAAAATCCAAATTGCGTTATGAAAAAAATCATAGTTGACAACAAACCCCATTTGTGCCTTTTTTCTCTGAAGAAAATAGAAATAGGAGATGAAATTGATTATAACTATGGTGATTCAAAATGGCCTTGGCGCAGTAAGGTGAGTTGGTTAGATGAAGTATAGAGATTTCTTTATTTAAATTTTTTGTTGCAAAAGCAAATTTTGTATTTCTCCAATATTAACCATGTTTCTAATATTACTCTTGACTGTCTATGGAAATGCATTTAATCTTTGATCTGTGATGTGTGTTAAAATGAGTTCTTCTTTATCTGCAATCCAGTTGAAAAAAACCCAAGCTCCAGCCGCAGCAGTAGAGAATGAGACCAGCCCTGTTCCTCAGACGCTAAATGATGGACCAAACCCAGATCAGACCTGCACACAGGTAAAAGTACATTCAAACGCATTCATCTATGCTGACATGTGGTGGTGTTCTATTACTAAAGTGGACCAATGCTTATGTGGCTTTATATTGGCTGCTAAAGGCCAGGTAATGTCACACACACCGGCATGTTTCCAGTCATGTTCTTATGGGGTCCTTCCATCTTTCAAGTACATTTGTTTCTCTAGTCTCTCCTTTACACACTCATGTGTCTGTAGTCTGACCCATGTGGGGCCCTTCCGTCTAGTTCTTACTGTAATTGTTTTTAATGCACTATGGCAACACCTGACATGACCTCAACTGTGATTTTCACATTCGTAATTGTATACTGTATCTGAGCCGTTCGATGTTTTAAAGCAATATTTTGATTTGATCCACTGCAAACTCCTGGAATAGACGTGAGCTGCTTTTTAGTCCATGCTCTCAGTTGAAGTTCAGTGCTGTTTCACCATTAGATGACCTTATTAGCCTGTGAATGTCTCTTCAGACAGTTCTGAGACTCTTCTTGTCTGTCTATTTCAGGTGAAAGGCCTTCAGACTCCTGCCGCAGCAGTAGAGAATGAGACCAGCCCTGTTCCTCAGACGCTAAATGATGGACCAAACCCAGATCAGACCTGCACACAGGTAAAAGTACATTCAAACGCATTCATCTATGCTGACATGTGGTGGTGTTCTATTACTAAAGTGGACCAATGCTTATGTGGCTTTATATTGGCTGCTAAAGGCCAGGTAATGTCACACACACCGGCATGTTTCCAGTCATGTTCTTATGGGGTCCTTCCATCTTCCAAGTACATTTGTTTCTCTAGTCTCTCCTTTACACACTCATGTGTCTGTAGTCTGACCCATGTGGGGCCCTTCCGTCTAGTTCTTACTGTAATTGTTTTTAATGCACTATGGCAACACCTGACATGACCTCAACTGTGATTTTCACATTCGTAATTGTATACTGTATCTGAGCCGTTCGATGTTTTAAAGCAATATTTTGATTTGATCCACTGCAAACTCCTGGAATAGACGTGAGCTGCTTTTTAGTCCATGCTCTCAGTTGAAGTTCAGTCCTGTTTCACCATTAGATGACCTTATTAGCCTGTGAATGTCTCTTCAGACAGTTCTGAGACTCTTCTTGTCTGTCTATTTCAGGTGAAAGGCCTTCAGACTCCTGCCGCAGCAGTAGAGAATGAGACCAGCCCTGTTCCTCAGACGCTAAATGATGGACCAAACCCAGATCAGACCTGCACACAGGTAAAAGTACATTCAAACGCATTCATCTATGCTGACATGTGGTGGTGTTCTATTACTAAAGTGGACCAATGCTTATGTGGCTTTATATTGGCTGTTAAAGGCCAGGTAATGTCACACACACCGGCATGTTTCCAGTCATGTTCTTATGGGGTCCTTCCATCTTCCATATACATTTGTTTCTCTAGTCTCTCCTTTACACACTCATGTGTCTGTAGTCTGACCCATGTGGGGCCCTTCCGTCTAGTTCTTACTGTAATTGTTTTTAATGCACTATGGCAACACCTGACATGACCTCAACTGTGATTTTCACATTCGTAATTGTATACTGTATCTGAGCCGTTCGATGTTTTAAAGCAATATTTTGATTTGATCCACTGCAAACTCCTGGAATAGACGTGAGCTGCTTTTTAGTCCATGCTCTCAGTTGAAGTTCAGTGCTGTTTCACCATTAGATGACCTTATTAGCCTGTGAATGTCTCTTCAGACAGTTCTGAGACTCTTCTTGTCTGTCTATTTCAGGTGAAAGGCCTTCAGACTCCTGCCGCAGCAGTAGAGAATGAGACCAGCCCTGTTCCTCAGACGCTAAATGATGGACCAAACCCAGATCAGACCTGCACACAGGTAAAAGTACATTCAAACGCATTCATCTATGCTGACATGTGGTGGTGTTCTATTACTAAAGTGGACCAATGCTTATGTGGCTTTATATTGGCTGCTAAAGGCCAGGTAATGTCACACACACCGGCATGTTTCCAGTCATGTTCTTATGGGGTCCTTCCATCTTCCAAGTACATTTGTTTCTCTAGTCTATCCTTTACACACTCATGTGTCTGTAGTCTGACCCATGTGGGGCCCTTCCGTCTAGTTCTTACTGTAATTGTTTTTAATGCACTATGGCAACACCTGACATGACCTCAACTGTGATTTTCACATTCGTAATTGTATACTGTATCTGAGCCGTTCGATGTTTTAAAGCAATATTTTGATTTGATCCACTGCAAACTCCTGGAATAGACGTGAGCTGCTTTTTAGTCCATGCTCTCAGTTGAAGTTCAGTCCTGTTTCACCATTAGATGACCTTATTAGCCTGTGAATGTCTCTTCAGACAGTTCTGAGACTCTTCTTGTCTGTCTATTTCAGGTGAAAGGCCTTCAGACTCCTGCCGCAGCAGTAGAGAATGAGACCAGCCCTGTTCCTCAGACGCTAAATGATGGACCAAACCCAGATCAGACCTGCACACAGGTAAAAGTACATTCAAACGCATTCATCTATGCTGACATGTGGTGGTGTTCTATTACTAAAGTGGACCAATGCTTATGTGGCTTTATATTGGCTGTTAAAGGCCAGGTAATGTCACACACACCGGCATGTTTCCAGTCATGTTCTTATGGGGTCCTTCCATCTTCCAAGTACATTTGTTTCTCTAGTCTCTCCTTTACACACTCATGTGTCTGTAGTCTGACCCATGTGGGGCCCTTCCGTCTAGTTCTTACTGTAATTGTTTTTAATGCACTATGGCAACACCTGACATGACCTCAACTGTGATTTTAACATTCGTAATTGTATACTGTATCTGAGCCGTTCTATGTTTTAAAGCAATATTTTGATTTGATCCACTGCAAACTCCTGGAATAGATGTGAGCTGCTTTTTAGTCCATGCTCTCAGTTGAAGTTCAGTGCTGTTTCACCATTAGATGACCTTATTAGCCTGTGAATGTCTCTTCAGACAGTTCTGAGACTCTTCTTGTCTGTCTATTTCAGGTAAAAGGCCTTCAGACTCCTGCCGCAGCAGTAGAGAATGAGACCAGCCCTGTTCCTCAGACGCTAAATGATGGACCAAACCCAGATCAGACCTGCACACAGGTAAAAGTACATTCAAACGCATTCATCTATGCTGACATGTGGTGGTGTTCTATTACTAAAGTGGACCAATGCTTATGTGGCTTTATATTGGCTGTTAAAGGCCAGGTAATGTCACACACACCGGCATGTTTCCAGTCATGTTCTTATGGGGTCCTTCCATCTTCCAAGTACATTTGTTTCTCTAGTCTCTCTTTTACACACTCATGTGTCTGTAGTCTGACCCATGTGGGGCCCTTCCGTCTAGTTCTTACTGTAATTGTTTTTAATGCACTATGGCAACACCTGACATGACCTCAACTGTGATTTTAACATTCGTAATTGTATACTGTATCTGAGCCGTTCGATGTTTTAAAGCAATATTTTGATTTGATCCACTGCAAACTCCTGGAATAGACGTGAGCTGCTTTTTAGTCCATGCTCTCAGTTGAAGTTCAGTGCTGTTTCACCATTAGATGACCTTATTAGTTCCTGTTCGATGTTTTAAAGCATCTTTTTGATTTGAATTTTGATTTTAAATAGTTTGATTTGATGCACTGAAAACCCCTGTAATGGTCAATTGGACCATGGACCAATGCTCATGGGGCTTTAAAGTAGTCAGGTGACCTTATTGGGTTGTAAAGGCCAGGTAATGTAACACACACTGGCATCTTTCCAGTGCCATTCTTGTGGGGCACCTTTTAATGCATTATGGTAACATCTGTGGAGAAAAAAGAAGAAAATCTGCATACTGGGTTAAAGCTCACAGTTACCTTTTTTATTGACTAAAAAACAAACGTTTCGATCCAAATGGTCTTCCTCAGGCAACTATATGATAGTATTGTAATACTATAGTATAGCTGTACACTGATTTTAACATTTATAATTGTACACTGTCTAAAAGGGCTGATGTTCACATTTCTGGATTTAGATTTTTAGTCAGACCATGCCTGTTTCTTTAGTTTAGTTTCTTTGGCCAAACTTTCTAATTCCATACTTACTGAATTTTTGTTTATTTTTAGGTATTTACTGTCCAAGGATTTTCACTGGTTGATTATCCAGATAGTGATGAAACTGATGAGGATGGTATGGAAAACGAACCTCCCACCCCACACCTGGATGTTATTATAGGGCAGAATGATATTGGCCCAGATGTTTCAGATCATTTGTACGATTCAGATGAAACTGTTGTGAAAGAAACTTGTGATGAGGCTTCTCCAAGCAACCATTCCAACAATCAATCGGATGATGAACTTGTTCCACCATTGAGACGCACAAAAAGCATTCTGGTAAGCCCCAAAACACATTTTAACAATATAATTAACTTGTTTATGTGATCAATTTTGTGCCACTAGTAAGTGAATTTGAATTATTTTATATTTGAATGGGAATCATTCACTTTGAACCTGAATCGATTGTTTTGAACAATTGCTTTTAAAATCTGAATCTAAATGGACTCATTTGAAATTGAATCTATTGGATTGGCATAAACACCTTTAGGAGTGATGTCCAGAGATCAGCGCTCAGGTGTGTTCTTAAAAAAAAAAAAAAAAAAAAAAAAAAAGATACAACGTGCCCAGTGGTGTAGGCTACTGGTCAGCCAGCATACCGGGACAAACCCCGGTAGGCCGACGCTATCACTCCCGGACGCCGCGGCCGGTCTCTGTTGCCAAAATCCGGTCGCGTCCTCCTCCTCGCCTGGTGCATTAATTATCAATTAAATAGAGATCACCAACAATCAATCAGTAATCATTTATTAGAGAGCTCAACTCTTCTTTTCTGACTGATTGCTGATTTTTTATTGATAGGGAGACAATTGTGAGGTGAGGAAGACACTTCGGAAAATTGACTAATCTCTCCCTCTCTCTTGAGTAGTTCCATGTCTACAGGAATGACACCATATCATTATGATGAATCATTTGCTGTGAAGTCATTCAATTTAACAATCAAATGCATGAAAACTGAAACGTTACTCTTTTTTTAATAATTTTGTCAACGTTTACTCCACCTGAAAGGCAGTTTGGACATGGGCCTCAGCAGGTGGATGGAGGGGTAATATTGGTCAATAATTTTCATAGGTGTCTAGCTCACCTGACAACCTCTGAATGGTCTCCCTATCAATTAAAAATACAGCAAAATATCTCCATGTCTCCCTTTTTGCAGATGGACAGAGTACGAGATTTTACCCACAGTCTCTATGATTCAAGTAGCGACGGTGCAGAGGAGACTCCTTTTTTTAAGCCTGAAAGGGATTCAAAGAAGCTGAGAAGAAGGTCTTGCCGTCCCGTAAGTCGGGGGGAAATGGTCCATACACATTTTTCTTAATTTAGTATCCTGAGCCTGTTCAATCAGTATACTCAGGTTTTTTATATTTAATGTTGCAAAAATAGTTATTAAAAGATGTGTGTTTGTTTTTAAAGATTCAGATGAATCTCTTGGAATCGGATGACTCAAACTTAGGTAGCGAAGAGGAGTATATTCCAAATCCCATGGATGAAAGCGCAGAAAGTGATAGCAGTATGGAATTAACCCTGGAAAAGGAAAAAAAGAACAAAGGTGCATCATCCAGTCAGAGCAAGTTTAAGCCCAGAGAGAGAAGTAGATCCTCCCGAGAGAGTGGAAGCGAGTCCTCCAGACAGAGCAAGTCCAAGCCCAGAGAGAGAAGAAGTAGATCCTCCCGAGAGAGTGGAAGCGAGTCCTCCAGACAGAGCAAGTCTAAGCCCAGGGAGAGTGGAAGTAGATCCTCCAGAGAGAGTGGAAGCGAGTCCTCCAGTCAGAGCAAGTCTAAGCCCAGGGAGAGTGGAAGTAGATCCTCCCGAGAGAGTGGAAGCGAGTCCTCCAGTCAGAGCAAGTCTAAGCCCAGGGAGAGTGGAAGTAGATCCTCCCGAGAGAGTGGAAGCAAGTCCTCCAGACAGAGCAAGTCTAAGCCCAGGGAGAGTGGAAGTAGATCCTCCCGAGAGAGTGGAAGCGTGTCGTCCAGACAAAGCAAGTCTAAGCCCAGGGAGAGTGGAAGTAGATCCTCCCGAGAGAGTGGAAGCGTGTCCTCCAGACAGAGCAAGTCTAAGCCCAGGGAGAGTGGAAGTAGATCCTCCCGAGAGAGTGGAAGCAAGTCCTCCAGACAGAGCAAGTCTAAGCCCAGGGAGAGTGGAAGTAGATCCTCCCGAGAGAGTGGAAGCGAGTCCTCCAGACAGAGCAAGTCTAAGCCCAGGGAGAGTGGAAGTAGATCCTCCCGAGAGAGTGGAAGCAAGTCCTCCAGACAGAGCAAGTCTAAGCCCAGGGAGAGTGGAAGTGAATCCTCTAGTCATAGCCAATTTGACTTTAGCCAGAGAAGACTTTTGGAAAGATGTCATGATCCCACACAAAGATTTCCAAATAGCAGAGTTGATGGGAATGAAAAGGAAATAGCAACATATTCTGAAAACAATGTTTCAGTGCCCCTGGAAGAAGAGCAGTATATATTTGTCAGTCCAACTTTAAAGAAAGATGATGGATCCAGAAGCTATAACAAGAAACATTTCTGCTTTTATTGCAGGAAGTTTGTCCAGAAAATGTCAAGACACTTGTGGCGTAAACACCAAGATCAATTGGATGTTGCGAAAGCATTCAGTTTTCCAAAAAACTCAAAGGAAAGAAAACTACAATTGGACTACATACGAAATAAGGGAAACTTCGAGCACAACAGTCATGTTTTGGAAACACAAAAAGGAAAACTAATCCCATGTAAACAACCGGGGAAAAAATCAGATGGACATAAATTTGCACATTGCATTCACTGCTATGGGTTGTTCTCAAGAAGAGCGATGTGGCGGCATTTCAAGGTCTGCAGTTTCAAACCCCAAAGTACTAAACCAGGTAAAAATAGAGTTCAGGCATTGTGTGCTTTCGCTGAACCTTCTCCATCGGAATATACAGACGCGTATTGGAAGTTCTTGAGTGTAATGATTCAGGACAAGATTGCAGTTGCAATTAAAGGAGACAACTGCATCCTCAATTATGGGTTCAGGTTGTTCAAAAAGAATGAGAAGATAGTTAGTCAACACCAGTATATACGCCAAAAACTGAGAGAACTTGGCAGGCTTTTATTGGAAGCTAAAAAAATCACGCATGTGAAGACCATTCAAGAACTCATCAAACCTGAACAGTACTCCCAGGTTGTCAGAGCTGCAAAGAACCTATCTGGATTCAGTGAGGAAACTGGCATATACCAATGTCCCTCTCTTGCACGCAAGGTAGGACACAGCCTGCATTCGTTGGCTATGTTTATCAAGTCCGAAGGACTGAAAAAGAAAGATAAAGAAACCATTAAAGATGCTGAGGAGTTCGCACAGTTGTATTTAGAGAGTTGGAGGTTTGATATTGCAGGCCAGGCATTAACCCAGCTTAACCGGGCCAAATGGAATGCACCGCAACTTTTACCTCTTACACAAGATATCCAAAGGCTACATTGCTATCTAGAAGAAAAACAGCAGCAACATCTCAAAGATTTAAAAGAACATCATTCATCCACAAATTGGAAGGAACTTGCAAAAGTAACGCTGACTCAAGTTATGCTTTTTAATCGGCGGAGAGCAGGTGAAGTGTCCCGAATGCGCCTGTCTGCATACTTATCGAAGGACACATCAGAGGAACAAGGAGATGTAAATTTGGCCCTCACAGCGCTTGAGCAGAAGCTCTGCAGGCATTTTGTGCGAATAGCAATTGTTGGAAAAAGAGGAAGGAAGGTTCCTGTTCTTCTAACCCCATTAATGAGACAATCACTTGATGCTCTTACTGAGAGCAGAGAAGAATGTGGGGTGCTGAAGGACAATGAATATCTGTTTGCATTGCCAAAATCTGCCCATTACCTCAGGGCTTGTGACTGCATGAGGCAATTTGTCAGTGAATGTGCTGACATAAAAAATCCTCAAGCGCTAACATCAATTCAACTGAGGAAACATATTGCTACCCTGTCTACTGTATTGAACCTCAAAACCACTGAGCTTGACCAGTTGGCAGACTTCCTTGGTCATAATATCGCTGTTCACAGGAAACACTACAGGCTTCCAGAAAGCACCCTCCAATTAGCCAAAGTAAGTAAAGTCCTCCTGGCAATGGAACAAGGACGCCTAGGAGATTACAAAGGAAAGAGCCTCGATGAAATACAAGTCGATGTGAATGGTAATTAACTTTATATTCTTGAAGACACAATCATTTGAGAGATGATACTACTGTTGTATACTCTTGCAGATTGCCCATAGTTTCAGCTTTCCAAACTAAATTTTTTATCAATTATCATTTTAGAGACCATTGACATGGAGGGACCTTTAGCAGAGGACATTGAAGGTATGTGTATACCATGTTCCTAAATTGATTCTAAATGATCCATTTTAGATATTTTGTGTATTGTATTCTTAAGTTATTTCCCTCTCCAGATATCAGTATGCTAGGAGATGATGGGACAGACGATGAGGTCAGCATGTCATCCACGGAAGAATGTACCTCCACATCACAAAGTCAAAACCAGGGAGTGTCTGCAACCGGTGAGCTTGAACGCAATTCTTACCTTTCGTGCATTTCACACAGCACGTGGCAAAAATGTTAACATCAACAACTCCACCTCCCTCCTTTGTCCCACCCACCTCTTTCTCCTGCAACTCTGTCAGGAGACCTGTCTGATGCAGAGGCTGCACAATCAGTCAAACACAACCCCAGTTTTAAAACTGAACACTGCGTCAGTACTGCCTGAAATTACAAGTACCATTAACTTTGAGGTTAGCGTGAACCCACCTATTGCTTATAGGTTGCTCTAATCTCTAGGCACAGACTTCATACAGGGATTGCACAGCTACTCCAACACGTCCCTGTCACTACAGAACATCTGGAATGTGCGCGATAAAGTGATGCAGGACAATTCCCTGAGCACATTATTCAAGTCTGCTTCATAGCCGCAAACAGACTCCACGGTTGTCCGCATTGCTGAGCAGTGACCGCACTTGCACTGCAAAGGGTTGCCGACCCTTTCCTCACTGTCATCTCCGTCCGGAGCCGCTGCAGCTCCCTCAACTTCCGCAAAAACGGGCCTCTCAACCCTCCTCCTCATCACTGGCTCAAACGCATATGCCATCGGGTTAGATGACATCAAATAAACTCGTACAGCCTTGTCGTCTTGACATGTTTCCTCCTCGTCTGTGTACTCATACTCAACTCGCTGTAACTGTGTACTCGTCTCGCTGTAACTGTGTACTCGTACACAGTTGAAGAGGAAAAATGTTTGAGTAGCCGTGCAATCCCTGCGTGAAGTCAACCTATAAACAGTAGGTAAGGGCACACTAACCTAAACGTTAATGCTACTTGTAATGTCAGTAACAACAGTCGCTTTCTGTCTGATGAAATCAGTTCATCTTATATTGTCCAACATACAATCTTTTCGGCGCACAGCTACTTCAGCACTAGTGGACTGCGTGGGACGGTCTGTCGTCCGTACACTATATGAGGAAATATACTGCTTGAGTGCCACTATCCTTTAGGTCTTAGATGTTTCCCTGCTGCAACACACCTGATTCATTGTGCAGAGCTTGGCAACAAGCTGTTTGATCTATTTAATTTGAATCAGGTGTGTTGAAGCAGGGAAACATCTCAGACCTGCAGAATAGTGGCCCTTGAGGACTGGAGTTGCCCATACCTGGGCTAACATGACAACTAATATTTTCACGTCTCTAGTCACTTGAAAAGAATTTAGGACGATAGGAGACGGGATGAAATAAACTGTGTCTCTCTTTAAGAGACACATCCCATATACCGACTTCTTGTTAAGTGCCTTGAGACGACATCTGTTGTGAATCGGCGCTATATAAATAAACTAAATTGAATATACTAAATTATTTTATAAAATAACACAACCACTGTACTGACGGCTATTACATATTTCATGTAGTGTATACTACAATAAAGTAATTTCTTTGTCCAGATGTCAGTATGCCAAGAGAAGAGGGGTCAGAAGATGAGGTCAGCATGTCATCCCTGCAAGAATGTCCCTCCACATCACAAGTCCAAAACCGGAGTGTGTCTGCAAAAAAGAGAGGTAAGCTTTGGGGCTTGCACTCTCTTTTCGGCCAGAGCTGCTCATTTATTTTTAAGGGCTTTTACTTTGCTTCCTTGACTCAACACTTGAAATATGTCTGTCCCTCCTTACTGTCCGGTGCCACAAGCCTGACTGGCTTGAAAGAAGCTGTTGCAGGAACAGACCTTGTGAGCCTGCATTGTTGTAGGGTTGGGGAAAGACTGGCATTATCACCTTTATATCAATAAGTTGTATTTAAAAAAAAAATCTTTAACACTTTATGGAGTTACTCAGGAAAAATGCTTGCATTTCCTCCAACAACGGAGGTGTACAGTGACCAGTTGAAAAACTCGAACAACCTATAATCACCTTAAATACCTCCTAACTGCTAGTGTTCCTTCATCCAAGTCTCATTAAGCCTCCACATGCAGCTGACTTTATTAAATAACCTTTTAAAAGTGCCTTGTAAATAGAAAATATTATTATTATTATTGTTTTTATTATTATTATTTTGTGAAATGCAAGAAAGAATAAAATTGCTTTAAGTGAGAGAGAGAGTGTTTATACTCGAGTGTAGGGTAAAAGCATCCTGTTGCAGTTTCTTTTCCAGAATTATAATGTAATGCCGTCAGAAGTACAATGAGCCACTGCAAACCACTCAGTTTAATAAATACAACACACAAAGAAAAAAGAATGCAATCAAAACAGTTAACTATAAATAAAGTTAAAAAGCAAAACTAAACGGAATGCGTCTGAGCAGGCACTCCTCCGTTGCTTTCTGCCTTTCGTTCACCCGTTGCAGCTCTTCCTTCAGCCAGTTGTCGGTCGTTCTCATGGGGGTTTTGGCAAAAGAGGGAGCACGGGGCTTGGAGAAGCTGGCAGCACAGGGGGGCTGGGGTTTTCCCACCGCTTCATGCTCTCTTTCAGCAACGAGACCCAAACATCCGGAGACTCGTGATCACTCTGGCCAATCACAAGAGAGTACATCCACGTAGCTGCGTTTGCGTAGCTGGGCAGCACGTCAGGTCCGAAGAGGTGCCCATTAAGCTGCATAATTAAGAATTAATGTGCAGTGTTTTTGTTTTTACCAAACCAGTGTATAAAATGAATAATAATCTCAGTCATGTTATTATGAAGAGTTGTTTATTCCAACAAATAAGAACTTTATTTATTTACATTGTTAACAGTGCAATGTCTGCAGTGTTCTCTCACTCTCCACTGAAATCTGTGTGCTCCGTGTGAAGTCCACCTTTACTTATAGTGGTAATCCCAGAAACGGTTCCTGTCCTCTGAAAAACAGAGGCGGACATCACACTTGCTGCATTGGGTATTGGTGTACCCTTTACTGCAATGTCTGCAGTGCCCTCTCTTTGTCTTCAGGGGGAAATGTCCAGTTTGGTCCATGCGCACATCCATGGGCGGTGGTTTGCGTGACTTTTTAGAAGAGGGAGCCTTTGGACTTCCATCATCCATGTGTGGTCTCTTTCCACTATTCGGAGGGCTCCTGTCTCTGGGCTCTTGTTGATTGAAGATGGCCGTCCTCTCTTTGGTGTTTTCAGTGTTGTGTCCACCAGATTAGAATATAAAGAACAAATGTATCAATTTATGTACATCTCAAATACCAGTGTGATTTATCACAAACAAGGTAAATAGCACAAATAGATCATTACCGTAATGAGAGAGGAAGCCAACTGTGCTTGGAACTTTCTCATGTTCAGTATCTCCTTCTTTGGCATCCTGAGAGTATAGGCTGTGCTGCTTGTAGAGGAGCCAGGCGTTGACCACAGCAAGGGTGATTGTGTGCCAGAAGATGTACATGTACCACCGCCAGGATTTCAGTGCGTACTTGTGTTTTGCTGTAAATTAGTCCAACAAATCCACACCTCCCATGTATTTATTGTAGATGCCCACAATGGAAGGCTTTCTAACGTCAATGTACGTTTTGGCGGCTTTGTCCCAGTGTTGAATCTCCTGAACAGGTTCTGGTCCAGCGAAGGATGACACAAGTGTCACCGCCCTGTTGTCGTACCATTTGACAGCACAGATGTTATTTCCCCTCCACTCTGTGGTCAAAGCCTTCTCTGCCCTTCTTCTTCAAGCTCTTCACATGTAAAGATTACAGTTGGGTAGATGCACTTGCCTGGCTGTTCCCACATAATGGATTCCTTGCTCAAGGAGCTTCACTACCAGTGGAACGAAGGTGAAGTAGTTGTCTGCCTAGATCTTGTTGTGTTGACCCTTTGGAAATGTGGAGGCAAGCTTTATTACAACAACACCTGACAATCCAAGTTCAGATTTGACTCGTACTTCATTGTTGCTCCCTTGGTAAACATCAAAGTCAAGCATCATGCTAAAGATTCCAGCTTTCACTCATACTTTAAAGCCCCATGAGCGTAGATTACCTTGCATATACTTCTTGATGCAGCTGAACTTCCCGTTGAAGGGTATCATCATCTTGTCCATGGAATGTGCTCTTCTGGTACCACCTGCAGGCAGTTTTCTCTGAGTGAATCAAGCCGTGGTCTGAGTTTCCAGAGTTTGTCCCTCTTTTCAGTCTCTGGCACGGTTAAATTGTTTACAAAATGTAATGTTCCATCCTCAGGTACATGCCCAATGCTGCCTGTATTTCTTTTGTATTAGTGTTGACTAATCTTTTGTCATTTTGAATGCTGTACTCATTCGTATTTGTTGCCAGAGCTTGAACCAAATCTTCTGACACAAACTTTTGGAATATTGCAGTGATGTGTGGAGGGAGGTGACATCATCTGTGAGAGCTTGACCAGAAAAATCAGTGACGTCTGTCATGTGGCATGATGTATTTCTTTGATTGCCCGGGCTCAATATTCACATTAGCTGGACAATCGGTAGGTTCTTGGTTTTCTTTGACCACAGAGACATCAATATCTGATTCTTCATCACTTGCATCAGTGTCGTCAAAATCTATGTCCACATCACTTTCTCCTTTTTGGATGATGGCAATTACATTGTGCACATTGTACCGAGGATTTCTCCTTGCTGGTGGCATTCTGAAATGAAAAAGATAAAATTGAAACAAATGTACATTGTGTATACAAATAGCACACATGCCTCATTATGACGTGTTCACACTTTTGACTGAAGCAGCCTATTCACACATCTCACCGGTCACACTATACCTAATGGCTCACCTATAGTAGACTGTGATTGTAATCCTTACAGGAATGCATTCAGCGTCCAGTTTACAACAAAATCTAACAGTGAGGAACATTTACACCTGTGCCAGAACAAAGCACCAGGAGCATCCCGCACAACTTGGAGGATTGGCCAGGTGTCTCTTGCAAAAGAGATCTTGGATCTCAATGGGACAGACCTGGTTAAATAAAGGTTATAGGCCTAATGATAATAAGCACTTTGACTATAAATTGATAAGAACATTTTGTTTATCAGTAGACTAAGAAAGGGAAGATTTGCACAAACAGAATTTCTTTGTTAGTAAGTCCTGCAGAATTTGATAGCAAATTATAATGTTTAGATATGGCAATATATCTTTCAACTCTAATACAGTATAGAATATGTAATCCGATATAAAGCTAAAGGGTATAATGTTTAAATCATGTATAATTTGTTGTGAACATTTTCATTTAAGTTCCCCTCAATATGTTCCTCTTAAATACAGGGCAATTATGACTGCCACTCTCATCCAACATTGTAATATTGCAACATTTATAAAACAAGCTCTAAACAAAATTTAGGGCATATTTTCAACATTTACTGTATATGTCCTTGTTCTAGACACTGTAAGAAACACAGAAAAACATATTCCAAGCATTTTACTTACTTGAAGATGAATCCAGTCCAGTAAATCAAAGGGATGTTGGTTGATCAGAAAGTTGTAGGATATGTCACTTCTTGACTTAAGGGTGGGCTTTGTATACAAATCCTGGATCCAATTACATGGTTGGAATAAAATGTAAGACCCACAGATCATATTGATGTGGTTGTATAAACAAACAAACAAGAAAAAAAAGACAAAAGGGGTTTTGGGGAATAACCACAATTGTTGTAATTCTGAAACAGTGGGTCTTACAGGGTTAAGTAAGATTACAATTTCTTTATAAAAGAAAACCTACAATATTTTGTGTTTTTGCCTACATAGGAAAACAAACGGCCGTCAAAAGAAGCTGGACCCCAGACGAGTGTGCTGCAGTGGACACACATTTGAGGAGATTTATTGTAATGAATCAAGTTCCTGGTAAAGAAGAGTGTCAGCGCTGTATTTCTGCAGAACCTCAAGCTCTCAGAAACAGAGACTGGAAAGCAGTTAAATATTATGTTAAAAATCGCATTACAGCCCTGAGAAGAAAAGTATAGTGTGAAAGCACCTAATGGATCTGAGGTAAAACCAAAACATTAGAGGTAGGATCTTAAAATGTTTTGTCTTTGGTTGTGTTCTGTTGTAACGTTGTTGTTGTTGTTGTTGTAAGGGTTTGCTCAGGTTTTATGGCTGTCCAGTGGCCTACAAATATACACATTTCACAGTACTTATTTAATTTTATTTTTAATTTGATGGATGTAGGATGGATGTTGGATGGATATTGAATAGATGTTTGATCGATGGATGGATGGATGTTGGATGGATGTTCGAGAGATGGATGGATGTTTGATGGATGTAGGGTAGATGTTTGATGGATGGATGTTGGATGGATATTGAATAGATGTTTGATCGATGGATGGATGGATGTTGGATGGATGTTCGAGAGATGGATGGATGTTTGATGGATGGATGTTGGATGGATGTAGGTTAGATGTTGGATGGATGTAGGGTATATGTTGGATGGATGGATGTTGGATGGATGTAGGGTAGATGTTGGATGGATGGATGTTGGATGGATGTAGGGTAGATGTTGGATGGATGGATGTTGGATGGATGTAGGGTAGATGGATGTTGGATGGATGTAGGGTAGATGTTGGATGGATGTAGGGTAGATGTTGGATGGATGTAGGGTAGATGTTGGATGGATGTAGGGTAGATGTTGGATGGATGGATGTTGGATGGATGTAGGGTAGATGTTGGATGGATGGATGTAGGGTAGATGTTGGATGGACGTAGGGTAGATGGATGGATGTAGGGTAGATGTTGGATGGACGTAGGGTAGATGTTGGATGGATGTTGGATGGATGTAGGGTAGATGTTGGATGGACGTAGGGTAGATGTTGGATGGACGTAGGGTAGATGTTGGATGGACGTAGGGTAGATGTTGGATGGACGTAGGGTAGATGTTGGATGGATGTTGGATGGACGTTGGATGGATGTTGGATGGACGTAGGGTAGATGTTGGATGGACGTAGGGTAGATGTTGGATGGACGTAGGGTAGATGTTGGATGGACGTAGGGTAGATGTTGGATGGACGTAGGGTAGATGTTGGATGGACGTAGGGTAGATGTTGGATGGACGTAGGGTAGATGTTGGATGGACGTAGGGTAGATGTTGGATGGACGTAGGGTAGATGTTGGATGGACGTAGGGTAGATGTTGGATGGACGTAGGGTAGATGTTGGATGGACGTTGGATGGACGTAGGATGGACGTTGGATGGACGTAGGGTGGATGTTGGATGGACGTAGGGTAGATGTTGGATGGACGTAGGGTAGATGTTGGATGGACGTAGGGTAGATGTTGGATGGACGTAGGGTAGACGTTGGATGGACGTAGGGTAGACGTTGGATGGACGTAGGGTAGACGTTGGATGGACGTTGGATGGACGTAGGGTAGACGTTGGATGGACGTTGGATGGACGTAGGGTAGACGTTGGATGGACGTAGGGTAGACGTTGGATGGACGGACGTTGGATGGACGTAGGGTAGACGTTGGATGGACGTAGGGTAGACGTTGGATGGACGTAGGGTAGACGTTGGATGGACGTAGGGTAGACGTTGGATGGACGTAGGGTGGACGTTGGATGGACGTAGGGTAGACGTTGGATGGACGTAGGGTGGACGTTGGATGGACGTAGGGTGGACGTTGGATGGACGTAGGGTGGACGTTGGATGGACGTAGGGTGGACGTTGGATGGACGTAGGGTAGACGTTGGATGGACGTAGGGTAGACGTTGGATGGACGTAGGGTAGACGTTGGATGGACGTAGGGTAGACGTTGGATGGACGTAGGGTAGACGTTGGATGGACGTAGGGTAGACGTTGGATGGACGTAGGGTAGACGTTGGATGGACGTAGGGTAGACGTTGGATGGACGTAGGGTAGACGTTGGATGGACGTAGGGTAGACGTTGGATGGACGTAGGGTAGACGTTGGATGGACGTAGGGTAGACGTTGGATGGACGTAGGGTGGACGTTGGATGGACGTTGGATGGACGTTGGATGGACGTTGGATGGACGTAGGGTAGACGTTGGATGGACGTAGGGTAGACGTTGGATGGACGTAGGGTAGACGTTGGATGGACGTAGGGTAGACGTTGGATGGACGTAGGGTAGACGTTGGATGGATGTTGGATGAATGTAGGGTAGATGTTGGATGGATGTAGGGTAGATGATGGATGGATGTTGACCAGATGTTGGATATATGGATGGATGGATGGATCTTGAACAGATGTTGGATATATGGATGGATGGATGTTGAACAGATGTTGGATATATGATGGATGTTGAACAGATGTTGGATATATGGATGGATGGATGTTGAACAGATGTTGGATATATGATGGATCTTGAACAGATGTTGGATATATGGATGGATGGATGTTGAACAGATGTTGGATATATGGATGGATGGATGGATCTTGAACAGATGTTGGATATATGGATGGATGGATGTTGAACAGATGTTGGATATATGATGGATGTTGAACAGATGTTGGATATATGGATGGATGGATGTTGAACAGATGTTGGATATATGATGGATCTTGAACAGATGTTGGATATATGGATGGATGTTGAACAGATGTTGGATATATGATGGATGTTGAACAGATGTTGGATATATGGATGGATGGATGTTGAACAGATGTTGGATATATGATGGATCTTGAACAGATGTTGGATATATGGATGGATGTTGAACAGATGTTGGATATATGGATGGATGGATGGATCTTGAACAGATGTTGGATATATGGATGGATGGATGTTGAACAGATGTTGGATATATGGATGCATGTTGACCAGATGTTGGATGGATGGATGTTGGATATATGGATGGATGGATGGATGTTGACCAGATGTTTGATATATGGATGGATGTTGGATGTGTGGATGTTGATATTCTTATTTATTTTAATTTACCTGAACACTGAAAGTGTGTGGGGCATATGTTAAATATGTCAAAGGATTTTTCATTTCTTTAAATATCTCTGTATCATGATTTCAAAATTTGAGGCTTCACTGGAAAGAACAACTTGTGAACATGACATTATGGATGCAGTGCAATGAAACATAATTTCAATGCCTATATAAGAGAAACTGTTGGGTTTACATAAGTTCAGGCTGATGTTGTTAAAACATTGAGTGCAGATTGTACAGACCTCTAGACATTACATTAATAATTTGTTTTAATCATTTCATAAAAAGTGTATTGACTGACAACTGTGTGGCATAAACTGTGTCATTACAATAAAATTGGTAATTTCAGTTTTGTCATAAAACTGTCTTTGAAACCGTATGTCTTGTAATCTGTAAAGGCAGATGGAAAGTTTCACATATATACATAATTACTCATTACAAAAATAACTATTTTAGTCCAAAATATGGAAACTGGGACTAATAATAAAGGCTGGTGTCAGCAGCTGCAGATAGTGACCTTGGGCCCCATTAACATATAAAAACTTGGTATGTATGTGTGTATGTGGGCGGACCCCACAAGTCGGCAATCCTAGAAATGGTCCCCACAAGGGGCCAAATACCTTTTTTGACAAAACTTTAGAAATTTGTCAAATTGAAGTGATATTAATGATTGAGATTTTTTTTTAGATCTAATGTTGTTTTTTACAGCAGTGTAGGACCACTGGAAAGGGTGGATCCCACAACGCATAAAAAAACTGGTGGGCCCCATGAGAGGGTCTGCGCAAGAATGTGTGTGTGTGTGTGTGTGTGTGTGTGTGTGCTGAGTATTAGTTTTATTAGAGTGAGGGTAAGAAGTTGGCTGTGTGTGTGTGTGTGTGTGTGTGTGTGTGTGTGTGTGTGTGTGTGTGTGTGTGTGTGTGTGTGTTGAGCATTAGTTTAGAGAGGGTGAGAGAGAAGTTCTCTCTCTCTCTCTCTCTCTCTCTCTCTCTCTGTGTGTGTGTGTGTGTGTGTGTGTTGAGTATCAGTTTTATTAGAGAGAGGGTAAGAGAGAAGTTGTGTGTGTGTGTGTGTTGAGTATTAGTTTTATTAGAGTGAGGGTGAGAAGTTGGCTGTGTGTGTGTGTGTGTGTGTGTGTGTGTGTGCTGAGTATTAGTTTTATTAGAGAGAGGGTAAGAGAGAAGTTGGCTGTGTGTGTGTGTGTGTGTTGAGTATTAGTTTTATTAGAGTGAGGGTGAGAAGTTGGCTGTGTGTGTGTGTGTGTGTGTGTGTGTGTGTGTGTGTGTGTGTGTGTGTGTGTGTGTGTGTGTGTGTGTGTGAGTATCAGTTTTATTAGAGAGAGGGTAAGAGAGAAGGTGTGTGTGTGTGTGTGTGTGTGTTGAGTATTAGTTTAGAGAGGGTGAGAGAGAAGTTCTCTCTCTCTCTCTCTCTCTCTCTCTCTCTCTCTCTCTCTCTCTCTCTCTCTCTCTCTCTCTCTCTCCCCCTCTCTCTCTCTCTCTCTCTCTCTCTCTGTGTGTGTGTGTGTGTGTGTGTGTGGAACAGAAGTGGTCCTAACCTACAGATGGCGGAAGACTCCCTCTAAAATCCCACCGTTGATTAAATGTACCTTAGGGGGGCTAAACATAGATAAATTGGACACTCTCCCACTTTTAATGAAGTGCTGGAATGGACTGATTATGATAATGCAAAACATAAACTGATGCATCGGTGTCAGTAGATGCAGTGCAAATGCGTTAATGCATAAAAACGCAACTTTATGCAAAATACATCGTGTGTTGTGCATTCCATGCAGTGTTTAATGACAAAGCACTTCTTGAATGCATGCATATGTGCATTTATTAGGCATTGCGGTTACACTTTATTCAAAGATGTCCGTTTTACTGTGTAATTCTATATTTAAGTACTGGGTAATAATAATCAACTGAACTTATTAGGGTTAAGATTATGTTTAGGGTATAGTTGCATGTAATTATGCACAATTTATAGTAATCACTAGTAGGCTACATGATGTAACATGTTTAACAAGGACACTCAAATAAAGTGTTACTGGCGTTGCTTTAGCGTTGTGCAAACATTTTAAATAATGAGTGCAAAAACAACTATTTCAAAATGCAATTTTATGCACGTAATATACAGTGTCAGTGCTATTTCTCTTTATTAGTTAATGCATGTTCATTTTAACAATTTTAATAGTATTGGCAACTATTTCTAAATGCCATTTAAAACGTTACAATCTGCATTGAATGTGTGACGTTCGATGGTAATGCTCTGAATGCATGCAATAATAACATTTAAAAACAGAAACATTTAAAGCGTGCATTTGGCGATCCGCTTCATTATAAAAGCATATACACTGCATGTGATCAATGACGATGCACCGATGCCGCCGATTGCATGCATTCACTTTTTTTAACCGTTGCTTTTGGTTGATGCAACATTTAAAACAGGAACGCGCGCGCGTGCGGCGACTCGTTGTGAAATGCAGCGTGCATGCGAATGCATGTTCATTATGCGTTGAAAGCGGCATGCGCTGCTGTGTAAGTGAGGAGACTCGTATGAGGAGTACAGAGAATACTTTGTGCCCCTGTTGGCGAGATGGTTGAGTCCTCGTCAAGGTTCTGCTGCTGTTGGTCTCCTCATACATCCAGCGCTGACTGACTCCAGATCAGTCTCTCTCCCTCTCTCTCTCCAGCGCGAGGAATACCCGTTTCTGCCGGACACCTGACACTATGAGAGCAGATGATAATGATGGATGCCGAGGATTTTTAGTGCTTTCGAATAGAGGATTTATCAGATGCGCTCGCGCCACCACGATGACGATTAAACCTGGATTTATCATTGGGAATATAGTGCTGTGCTGTATACTGTCGTGTGTTCAGGGTAAGTGCTGGGCTGCAGGTGTCTGTGGATCAGATGGAAAAACGCAAAAACATAGTTTGCAGAGCCTCAGTTATATATCTGTGCAATGCTGAGCACACCTGCATTCATAAGCCTTGCTAACTAACTGAGTCTTTTCTATGCGTGCTCGAGTCGCGTGCGTGCGTTACCAGCGGACTCTGATATACAGCGCGTTCTGTGCGAATCTGTGCTCGTTCTGTCCCGGTTCTCAACTGTGTGCTCATTCCTCATCAAGATACTGTATGGAAGTGAACAAAAGTCTATCTATCTATCTATCTATCTATCTATCTATCTATCTATCTATCTATCTATCTATCTATCTATCTATCTATCTATCTATCTATCTATCAAAATGCTTAAATTCTCTCTCTCTCTCTCTCTCTCTCTCTCTCTCTCTCTCTCTCTCTCTCTCTCTCTCAATGCATTATGTAGCATTTCTTTGTATTTTGAAGTGACTAATATATCTATTGTGTGAACATAACATACACTACATTTAAAGATAAAAACATGGCATTTTAAAGTATTTTAAGTTTCCCTAAGGAAAATGTTTATTGTATTCAACAATGCGAATGTATAGATGTACAGTAACAATGTAACAAAAAAAAAAAAATTGTAAGTGATCATTCCCACAATTCCCTATGTGAATCATCACATTTGTAGAATTGATTTTAAAACAAAAAATGTCTTCCTAATTTTGTTATCTATATTGTTATAGCATTTTATGTTGCATATGGCCTTATTTATTATTATTATCAGTAAATTCTACAGTAACACATTTTAATAGCTCAAATAAACTAATGACATATGACATATAAGGACCTGTAAAATATATACCAGGATGCCAGCATTGTAATACTTGTAACATTGTCTCATCATATATATATATATATAATATTTGTTGCAGTAACATGGAGGATTTTAATATTTGTTGCAGTAATGGAGGATTTTTAGTGAGAGTTGGGTAAATATGCAATCTTGAGGTGGATGGATTCATCAGATTTTTGCTTTATGATTTCATGTTTCTTTCATTGTTTTATAACATCTGTTAACAGTTGCACCTTCAAATGCTCCATTTGACGAGGCGTTTATTTTTATCTCCCAGTTACTCTGACAACTCCTCTTCTCTGAGACCATTTCTCTTCTCGTACTGTACAAAAGAACTGGTCTTATTAATCTCTTTAATGAAGTGCCCAGTCCAGGATTTCTGCAGGGCTTCGCTGTAATGAAAAGCACGGGTTGCACGGGTCTTGTAGAACAGGACAGCCGGCGTGATTGATGCTGTTCATATGTTGTTTATGCATTAGATTTATGACTGGCAGACAGAGAGACTCAGAAATAGCTCATCTGTCACATCGACTCGAAGGGTAAAAGCAGTGACTGTGGTGTGTGTGTGTATTTGATGGATCTGTGTGTTTAGATTGCACAGTATGAGATCCTCCTTTAATTAACAGGAGTTTGACGTGACTCGAAGCCGACTGGATGATGAGTAAAGATCCCCCACGCACACTGCTGTTTAAAACCATCTCTACTTCCTACAAACACCTTTAAACTCCAGCATTCCCTCACATGCATTAGTGACTCCGTCTAATGGAAATGATAGAAAGAAGCACGACATTAACCTCCTCGTATTCATGCTTTCTTGTGCATGCTCGAGTGCTAAACAGCAACAGCAGAGGTAAAGTGTGTGTTGTAGGTACATGTCATTCAGGGCCGGGATTGAAACGCCGTCGGACAGAAAGCGTGATTATTCGGCTCTAAGATCTGCTCGATTCATCATAATGTCACATTGGTAAATAATGGAGCTCTTTTCATGAATGCAAATATTGAGTGGCTTTCTTCTATCAACAGTGTTTCGACACAAGGCCGCGGGAGTTGCAGTCGTGGCTTTGAAGTTATTCCTCATATAATGTCCTTGGCCAAACAACAGCGCTGCCTTCAAGGCTCTCTTGATGCATTTTTAATAAGAGGCGCTTAGAAAATTGGGCTGTGTGTTGAATTGGGAGGCCAATGAAATAACTTTTCATCTCATTTGATATTATTGATCCGGGTCCCACTCGATCGGTCGTGGTCTGGTAATTTTAACAGTTTGAGTCTCTACATGCTGAAATTTGCTCGGTTGGAGGATGACCTTGATCTCTAGTGTTTGGCTTTAGGAGTAGTTCATTCATTATTTAATATTTAATATTTACTCATCCTCATGCTGTTACAAACCCGCTAGCTGTTTATTTTTTTTAATAATCTTTAGGCAGATCTTGTTCATAATGTCCAGAACACCTACAAGTAAAACAAAACCCACTTTCTGCTCCACGATAAGCCTCACAAATCTCATTCACGTTGGTTTGAGTTTCAGAAAGGTCTCACGTCATGGTTTGACACGCTTAACGCCGAACCAACAGCGGTTTGAACATTTGCAGAATGGAGAAAGAAATCTGAGAGCTGAAGAGCATGAGAAGATTTTCTCTGAATAGCAAATTGTGTTTTGTTTATGTCTCAAAGCTACACTGTGAAAATATATGATTTTAAAGTGCTCATATTATAGTTTTAGAGTCTCCTACAATACGTTTACATGCATCATGTTTGCTCATAGTATACATTGCACATCACTCAATCACTCACTGAAACATTAGTTTGAAGATTCAGTCTCTCTAAGCCCCGCCTTCCTGAGAGCTGCTCTGCTCTGATTGGCCAGATGGCCCAGTCTGTTGTGATTGGTCAGCCTCACATTATCTTATCTGAATTCAGACTCTACCTCGGCACTTAAAGGGATAGTTCACTTTGAAATTAAATGTTGGTATGTTTTATTTTACCTGAAGTGCATCCAAGATGTCGGTGTCTTTGTCTCCGCATTAGTTTCAATTTTGATATTTTTAGGTCAAACCGTTCTTGTCTGTCAGTCATATAATGCAGGTCTATAGGCACTGTCTCCAAAAGCATGCAGAGAAAAGTCCACATTACACAATTCCCCATCGTAAGTGCACATTGATGGCCTAAGCTCGCGCGAACTCATCCGGGAGTGTTGAGTTTTCACTTATTCCCAATTTGTAAGCCTTCTATCTTGACACACGACTCGCTTCATTGTTCAGGCCAATCAAAGGCATACGTTGAGCCGTACAGCCAATCACACGCGTTTCTGCTGAGTTTAAAAATGCAACGTCCAATCGAAGGCGGTTAGATTAGTTTCCGGGGAAGAAATCCGGTGTAAACAGATCAGATGGACGTGGTTGTGTAAAAGAGGTAAAAACAATATAAATACTGTTGGTTTTATCACACAAACCTAGTGCTGGGTATCGATTCAAATTTCAAGAATCGATTCGATTCCGATTCTCAAGATCTTGAATCGATTATCATTATTCGATTCGATTCGATCCGATCCGATCTTATATTCTTAAAATATAAAATTTTCAAAAGTTTTAACTGTTCATGAACAATCAAGTGTTTGTATTAAATAACATTCACAAACAAACATTAATGTTGTATAAATATATTGTTCACTCAATGTGTTGATGTTAGATAAGGCATTAAGTAATATTAATGAATGGTATTTTAATGTAGTGTTACCAACTAAACAGGAGATAAAACGTGTTTTATTTGACTTGACTGTCCTTTTATTTAATCCAAAACTGCGTTCATATTTAAAAGGCCTTTTAAACTAGATACAACCGCACACGATACCACTTTAGGGGCCGTTCACATATCGCGTTTTATACGCGTGCAAATTCAGTGAGAAGCACTTCAATGCATCTCAACAGGTCATGATGTGACAAAAACCAGCGGCCTTTCCGTAACAACATGGAAAGCTCGGCCGAACAGCTGATCATAGCTGTACAGGGCGGCTTTTTATTTCTCATCTCAATGAATATATCTAGTAGTAAAGCTAATGCAAGGGCTAGAAATCAATAATTTTTTTGATGATACTTCCTCGTCATCATGGAGAGCGCAGTTTGCACCGCTTTCTCCTTTCCACAAGCGCGTGCTTTCCCGTTGCGTCTGTCGTTGCTATGCAACCATGAACAGAGGCGCGGGCCGCGCGGCTGGAAAACGAATTTGCACGCGCAAAAAACGCACTATGTGAACGGCTCTTTCCTCATTTCTGGTCAACAAGTCTTATATACTGTCTATGGTGGATTCAGAGAGGCCGCAGCGCTGCCGGTCGCCATGTCTCAGTGTGTTTATGGGGAAAATATAGGCCTGTTATTAAATCGATCCTCTGAGTTACGGATCGATCTTTAGAAATTAATATGAAAATCGATTCAGAATTGGTGAATCGATTTTTTCAACACAGCACTACACAAACCGCTTGTTTCGTGTCTTAGGCCATCAATGTGCACTTACGATGGGGAATTGTGTAATTTGGACTTTTCTCTGCATGCTTTTGGAGACAGTGCCTATAGACCTGCATTGACTGACAGACAAGAACGGTTTGACCTAAAAATATCAAAATTGAAACTCCTGCGGAGACAAAGACACCGACATCTTGGATGCACTTCAGGTAAGATAAAACACACCAACATTTAATTTCAAAGTGAACTATCCCTTTAATACACAGTGATACGAACAGTAAAGGAATTTGCAAAACCACAGGCTGGCATTATGCAAATCTGTTAACGCTAACGTAAGTTTGTAACAGGAAGTGAGACTGAATTTACTGACAACTCGTTTCAGAATCAATTCTTTCTTTTAGCAGACGATAACTTTATTTGTCGTGTACTTTGATCTTTAAAACTTTGCAGACATTTTACATTCACTAACAGCTTTATTGCTCTTTAAAAAGAACTATAAATTCTACAGTAAAAACCTGTTAGTTGGTTAACAGTAAGTTCTCTTTCTATATATACGGTGATAAACTAACAGGACTTTTCAATAAAAGCAAATACTGTTAAAATAAAGAAGCTTTTAATTCTCAGTGAAAAAATGTAAATTGAAGTTCCCAGAATCCATGCGTGACACTTATGGTTTTGTCTCATGATCAGTTATGTACATTAGGGTTTAATGTTATGTGTTATGTTGGTAAATCAGTGTTTATTGCATTATTTTAGTGACATGTTTGTTAGTGACCCTGTGTACAGTGTGTCCTATACTGTATATTAGTATTTACCTCACAAAAATTTTGCTACTGTATTTTTACTGTAAAATTCTGGCAACCACAGCTGCCGTTTTTTAATGCAAATTTCACCAATTTTTTTGCATTTTAATGTATGACTTGGCGTAGTGCACAAATCATGTAGGATATGTTGCTTTTTTGTTCTTTTTGAAGCTCGCCAGTCATGGTCACTATGAACAATAACAACAAGAGCACAAGTCAAAATGGTCTGAACTATAGTTTTAAATTGTTCAACATCAAGTCTCGTAATCTTCCCTTTTCTGTTGAGCGGTCGTTGAGTAGCACAGAAGAAGCCTGCACTTCTCCTTTCCCCGTGATGGACTGTGGAGGACGTGATCCGTGGCGCTCATCGATGCTTTAATTACATGCTCAGATGCAAACTGTAGTTTATAGTGAGCAGAAGCTCAAGATGCTGCAGTATTTTAGGAGTCCATTATGTAGTTACTTTAAAAAATGAATGCTTGTGACAAGCTTTCATGCTTTTCTCCTATAATTCCTAGAAGTGAAAGTGTGGAGCTATAAATGGGTGCGAATAACAGTTCAGATCATTTGGTTTCGAAGGATTTTAATGAGAAGTATTTGAGTTCGGGCTTTGAACACAGTTTGAAGAATAATTTGGTTATTCTACAGATTTATTAGTTTTATACCACCATTTAAAAGTTTTGTGGTCAGCAAGGATGCGTTAAATTGACAGTAAAGACATTTATAATGTTACAAAAGATTATATTTCAAATAAATGCTGTTCTTTTGAACTTTCCACACTAACACACATCAGCACAACAATTTAAATATACAGAAAATGTTGAATGTTAGATATAACTTTATTTGTTTACACTGAAAAAAACAATAAGTTAAATTTAAGTTTTTGCACAAATATTTCACAAGCACATTTTAAAGTAAATTTCACATTAAACTCTACTTAACTACATTAAGTGAACGCAACAAAGAAAATAAGTAATTTCAACTTGGCTAGTAAAAAAGATGAGCAATATCTATTTAGTTTAAGTTTCCTTTGCAATACATTTCATTGCATTCATTTTATGTAGCGCTTTTTACAATACAGATTATATCAAAGCAGCTTCACAGTGATAACATGAAAATAATACAAAAAAGTTTGTTTCTAGAAGAAAATTTAATATTAAATGTCCCCAACTAGCAAGCCGAAAGCCAAGGCTACAGTGGCAAGGAACCAAAACACGTTTAAAGTATATGCTTTACTTAGAAACATTAAGTAATTAATACAATAGATATTACATATCAGAAGTTACACGTGAACGCAGTGACCTTTACTTGGTAGACAATACACAATGACAGTAACATTTAATGGATCGTTTTTGTGTTTGAATGTGTCATTTTGAGTAGAAAATGAACTCTAAATGTCACAAAATGGCAATTTACTAATGATAAAACAGTGTAAATACAGCTGGAAAAATCAACCTCATTAATTCCTCAAGGCCCAGTGCATGATGGGAACACCAGTATCAGAAAAGTTGAGTAATTTTACTTAATTTTATAACGTTGATATTTACGCTTTCATTCCTACACACTTGAATTGAGTACTAATATAGAATTTACTTCGTTTTTTTAGTTCTTGCCTGAACTAATGTTTTCATGTAAATTACAGTGTTTTTTTCTGTATATTTACTTCACCTCAACATCATTTGTATCAGTACACATCTGTTTGGACATAATGGCATATGTTGCAGTCTAAAGTCTATCATATAATCAGCATATAATGTCATCTTGGACTTAAAACATTGGGTTTTCACTGAAGGTTTTGGAGGTATCACTGCCGTGTTTCTCCACAACATCAGATCCAGAAGACCTCGTGTCGCCTTCAGCAAAAGAGCCAGTTTATGAAACTATTTCCTACTTGATCCTGGTCACCTTTCCTCAGCATCGCTCTCCAGCTGAGCCGTGGTGAAGATCGTGTGTAAAAGAGCAGCGTGACCCCTGAGTGGAAATAGTGCGGAAATTAATTTAATCAGTCAAGCAGATGACGCTTTAATTGACATTGTGATCCATCATCAACCTCTCCGTCCTTATCAGAGGTAATTGACTTGAAATGTTGCTCAGACGTCAGATTTGTCTTGTACCGATCCGGCCGACTTTTAATATGCGCCTGAAATATCATCTTTCATTCAACTAATGAGTGTATTAAGCAGTCTGAAGTCTGTTCATCCACTGTGCACTGTGATTTGAACATTTAAAGCACTATTTTTTGAAATACGTTATTCAAATAATTAGTTGTTAAACTTGCAAACTCGTCGAAATTCCTTGTCCTGTCATTGAATTTGCCTTTTCCTTTATTCAGCTGTTTTAGTTCAAACCAGTTATATATAACAAATTATCATGATTTTAACGGTAAACGACTGTAAAAATGCTACGGTGAAAAACTGTTAATTGGTTGACAAAGTTTCCATATATATATATATATATATATATATATACGTATATATATACGTATATATATATATATATATGGTAAATAACTGTGATAGATCTAACCGTACATTTAATTTTACTGTAAAATACTGTTAAATTGACAGTTTTTGGAATTTAAAAACAAGGCATTGTATAATTTACAGTGAAAAAACATAAATTGACATTCACACAATTCCCTGCATGACACTTCACATTTGAGGTATTTTTGTTTAAATATGTTTCTTCATAGTTATTTTTTCTAATAAGTTATGCACATTAAGGTTTTATGTTAGATTTAATGTTGTTAAATTAATGTTTATTGCATTTTCTTTTATTTCATGTTTGTTACTATGCTAGTGTGTGTGTGTGTGTGTGTGTGTGTGTGTGTGTGTGTGTGTGTGTGTGTATGACATTGCAGCTTCAAAATATTAATATTAACTTTCTTGTGAAAAGCTGCTTGTGATGAGCTTTGATTGGTCATGTGACTCTCATCACGTCTCATTACAATGGTACAAAACAGAAACTCTAAATTTAAGTTAAGTTTATAAAACCTAAAATGTTGCTTCTGTATTTTTTACGGTAAATTTATGGTAACCACAGCTGAAGTTTTCATTTTTTTACAGTTTTTTATTTTATTCAAAAACTTGTGCTGATGAAGCCTGTTCATCCACTATACACTGTGATTTTTAACTGAGTAACTTAAGTGAACATTTAAGCACATTTTTTTTAGGTTAATAGAAATAATTTGTTGTTAAACCTGCAAACTTGTCGTCTTTTGGAGAAAGTCCCTGTCCTGTCCCTTCACTCAGCCAGTCTGCTGTTTTTACCTCAGACCAGTTATATATACACTCAAAAATGTGGGTCAAATATAATTTTTATTTAAATTTTTAATCCAATGTTTGAGTTTGTCTAAATTTGACCCAAAATTGGGTTAAAACAGCCCAGCATTACATAATAATTTATTAAGTTTTGTCTTTAAAAGAAAGTTTTTTTGCCGCTATAAAGTTTGCAGGTATGTTTTATCATCCACTATAATACGTGATATTGCTTAGAAAAGTATGAACAGTTTATTGGCAAAACCCGCATGATTTTAGGATATCATTCATGTTTGTAACCTAAACCATGTGGGGCGAAATGTTTGAACAAATCCCTAAACATAAGCATGAGTGACAGTAGTGATGTTGTCTATCCGCTTATTTTCCACCCGTCTCCATACCTGCGCTTCGTCTCTTCACATTTATCTTCTGACATCCGTTCCTCAGAAGACTGCACATCTTTTGTTTTCAGAAGCTTTCGAAAGTCTGGCTTGCTTGCACAAGCTCTCAGTTATCCGGCTCTTCACATGTTCAGCTGATTGACAAACACGCTTAAGTTCATTACACGAAACCAGTGAATAGGGTTGCCACCTTCAGTGTGCCAAAATAAGGGACACCCATTCACCCCCCATAGAGCTTTTCATTTTTTTTTAAATATAATTGTACAAATTTAAAGTTTGCCACTTTGCCACTGTTTATGTGTGTTTTGCGTTATTTCTGATCTTGAGGATGAATTTTGTCAATTTTCTAAACAGGGTCCGACCTTGATGTAATTTGATTCTAATCATAATGTAACATTATTGAAAAACAGATTTTTGTCTGTACAAAAAATGCTGACCTTTGACAAAAAGTCATTTTTATTGTTATAATTGTGATTTCATAATATGTAGATATGAATCCAACTAAAAACTAGTGAAAATATGTATTTTAGTCAAATAGCAAATGGTGTAGCTCTGCAGCCATCTATAAAGTGATCATTTCTTTACTTTTAAAACTGCATTTTCCAAAATATGGGCAAAAATCTTACACTAAACCAAATTATCCATATCCATGAACGTTAGAAATGTGGGTATTTTATAAAGTGAATTTTACTTTTTTTTTTTTTTTATTGTTTTTGTATAAAAAATATTTATTTATTTATATAGCCTAAATTAAAAAATATATATAATAAATCCTCCTAAAACTATAAATCCTAAAAAAAAAAATATTATGTTGTTTCAAAATTACATTTTGTTGAAACAACACAAGTGTGACTTTCTCCCCCCACACTAACATAAAAAACAGATATTATTCAAATTGATTTAATTTTTTTTGTAGATCTAGAAAGTGTTGTCAACTGTGCAAAGTCTCACGCCATTTGGACAAAGATCATTTTTTATTTATTTCAGCAAACGTCATTTGGGGTCAGAGACCCGAACAGCGCACGAGGGGTTAAACACGTGCAGGTTTACCGCGCATGTTCACGAGACTCAGTCGCTATAGAAACAAAGACGCTAAAATGCAATCACGCAATGAGCTTCGCTATTAGTATTATCCATACTGCAAAATCCTTATGTTTTTATTCAACTATATGTGGGCCTAATGTAAAATACGGGACAAATCGCGTCCCTTATTGACTTGATACGGGACGCATCATCTTACTTGTAAATACGGGATGATTCCGTATTTTAAGGGACGGGTGGCAACCCTATCTGTGAAACCCAGTGAAACCCAGTGAAACCAGTGAACCCCAGTGAAACCCAGTGAAACCCAGTGAAACCAGTGAAACCAGTGAAACCCAGTGAAACCAGTGAAACCCAGTGAAACCAGTGAACCCCAGTGAAACCCAGTGAAACCCAATGAAACCAGTGAACCCCAGTGAAACCCAGTGAAACCCAATGAAACCAGTGAAACCCAGTGAACCCCAGTGAAACCCAATGAAACCAGTGAAACCCAGTAAAACCCAGGGAAACCCAATGAAACCAGTGAAACCAGTCAAACCCGTGAAACCCAGTGAAACCAGTGAAACCCAGTGAAACCCAATGAAACCAGTGAAACCCAGTGAAACCCAGTGAAACCAGTGAAACCCAGTGAAACCAGTGAACCCCAGTGAAACCCAGTGAAACCCAATGAAACCAGTGAACCCCAGTGAAACCCAGTGAAACCCAATGAAACCAGTGAAACCCAGTAAAACCCAGGGAAACCCAATGAAACCAGTGAAACCAGTCAAACCCGTGAAACCCAGTGAAACCAGTGAAACCCAGTGAAACCCAATGAAACCAGTGAAACCCAGTGAAATCCAGGAATCCCTGGTCTTGGAAAGCAGCGTTCTCTCGAACTGAATCACAGATGGCAGACCTGGGCGCTCGTAGTTATTACTCACTGGTTTATTAACCCGATCTGGGCCGGCAGGACTGTGGAAAGAAAAGGGCTTCTGGTAATTGACACTGATGAAGTTTGATTAGATGTGTTGCTTTAACACTCCTCCAAAGTCCCGCCGGGTTTGCTGTGTAATGATAATATTCGTATTGTTTGCGCTCCCTTCAATAATTCAAGTGTTTTTGATTCACATCACATCATCTGTTCCTCGTCCAGCGATTGCTTTCTGTCAGAAGGGATTAGCTTTGATCACTGGCGTAGTGGTTTCTTCACTTCTAAGTGAACTTAATCCACATATATCGCCTCTTTTCAATGTTTCCTCAAAGTGTCTCAGGTTTGGGAAATCTTTGTCAGTTAGACATGAAGCATAAACTGGCAAAGTATAATCCTTAAAGGGACAGTTCACCTAAAAATGGATCTTCAACCCTGTATTGCTGTCTTCTGCATTACACAAAAAAGATGTGAAAGTGCCACATTATGCTTTTTCAAATATTACCTTTCATGTAGTGTGTAATACAGCTGTTTGTGAATGTAAAAGGTCTGCAAAGTTTTAAGGATCAAAGTGCACGACAAATAAACGTATCGTTTCTGAACTGTTGAAACAAGTCGTCAGTAATTCCAGTCTCACTTCCTGTTACAATGTAACTCATTTGCATAATGCCAGCCTCTGGTCTTGATTGGCTGAGCAGCGTCTCTTAGCTCCGCCCTCAAACACTGTAGTGTATCTGAGACTGAAGAGTTTGTGTTGTTCATGTCGAGAAGACTTTCCAAATCCACTTTGATGAGATTGATACAGTAAAACCGACTCTTTATATCTCTAGCTATGTTTCCATACACACGTTTTTATCCGAGTTAAGGGATATCGAATGAAAAATGCCGTATGGAAACAGTAAAATTCGATTGAATTTCATGAATATCGACTCAAATGAAATACGTTCGGTCTCATCGGATCGATATACGGCTTATGCGATAAACGCTGATGGAAACGTTATTTGCCGAATAAATAATGAATTCCATTTTGTCTAGCAAAACTTTGTTCGCAAATGTTGGCTTGAATGTTGTGCGATTCGGTGCGAAAATGAATGGAAACTCCTTAAAATGTCTCAAATCAATTCGATATACCAATTTGATTGCAAAACAGCATGTGCCGTCATTACGCACGGGTTTATATTCGCTTTAAAGTCGTTGGATTGAAACACACTTTAACCAGCTTTATTCGCGTTAGTTTTTTTACCGAACTTCAGATAATTCGATTGACAAGTGTATGGAAACTGTGTATCAAACACTGAGGAAAATTCAGATGTTAATGGACATTTAGTTTCCGACATGCGCTGTAAGCGGTCGACCAATCACAACCGACTGAGCTGTCTGACCAATCAGAGCAGAGCAGCTCTCAGAGAGGCGGAGTTTAGAGAGACTGAATCTTCTAACGAACCGCTTCAGACTCTTTGAGAAATGAGGAGATGTGCAGTGTATATTAGAGCAAATTATAGTGTTTTTTGAACTTGGATGCATGTAAGTCTATTGTGGGAGACTCCAAAACAACATTAGGATCTTTAAGAAAGCCATACAGGTTTGGAGTAAAGTCAAGCTGAAGTTCTTCACTTGTAACGTATGGTTATCGTTGTGCATCACATATCATCCAAATGCATTTTTGACTGTCAGAAAAGAAAATGCATCTGATTTAACAAGCAGCGTTCTTATGAATTCACCTCCGAAAACAAACATCACCTTAATGTCACGTCTAATGATCTAGAACAAATTCAAGTGAGCTTGACAAAAACCCCAAGCACATATTTAATGTCTACAGCGCTTATTTCCCAGTAGAAATGGAGTCATGAGTTGGAAAAAAAAATTCCATTTAGAAATTGATTTACTTTTTTTTTCAACCTTTTAATTTATACATGCATTGAAAAGGCAGCATTTTTCAGTTTCCAGACACAGCCTTGAACATGTTTTATGTTTTTGTTATAATATTTTTATCATTTAAAACTTAACATGCATTCTTAACTCTATAAAGCCTGACAGATGTAATAAGTCAGAATGGAGCGTTTGTTGAATCTTAAGACAAAATATAAAGGAGTTATAAAATATAAAAGTCCCACTGTAGTCTATAATTTTATCCCTTAAAACTCATATTTGATCATCAAAATGACCAAATTTGTTTTAAATATCTTCAATGTAACTCGACACCCTTGCCTCATTTAGTATGCGCGGTTCTATGAATATGCAAATGAGCCCCGCCTCCAGCTCAGAGATCCACTGGTTGACGATCACACGTTGATCTGATTGGTTACAAGGTAGTGTGTGACGTCAGAAACACCAGCGATTTCAAACCGTGTTTTTGAGACTGTCTTTGGTTCACTGCAGTTTTAAGCAGAAAACACTCAGCAATGCTGTCCACTTATGAACTTACACATGGTGTGTGTTAAAGCAGATTAAAAACACCACATAGACACATAAACAACATTAAAAGCTGGATTCTCACCACAGGGGGACTTTAAGTGTCATTTGATACATCAGGCGTTTATGCTTCATATAGTCTGATGTAGTGCGAATATGGAGCTGAGCAAAAATATGCAGATGATGATATTTATATGCACAGAAAAAGCTAAATTGTCCAATATTAGGCAGGTTCCCAATATAAATGAAGTGGTATTTGACTGGTCATGTGATCTCAAAATGATCCCCATGAGGTGACGTGTTGCATTAATATCTGGAGGAAGAGCCTCAATGTTTTATTTGGAGAAGCTACTATAGTTTTTGAGGACTAAACTATAGATGAAAACATTGTAAAGTAAAAGAAACAGTTGGTTTGCCCTTTTCCTGGGCTTCAAAGGGCCATCTCCTCTGCTTTGATCAGCCGGACTCATGTTGAGATCCCTGTTGCCTCATCCACAGACTAACTCTGCCACAAATCAATACTGGCTTTCGATTCCAGCGCACAGCGCCGCTGATGGTTTGTTTTCAGATGTAATGAACAGTCTTACACAGGATTGTCGGGTTTCTGAGACGACCCCCGGCTGGGTGTCACGGCTCTTATGACAGGAATGATTGATCCGGATCCATGTCTAATGGTTTCTCTGCTTGTTAACACACTGCGGGTCTGAGGGCTACTGATCCTGATGCTAATTTCAACCTGTTATTCTCCAGCTAATCCTCCAGGATTGAAGTGTGTCACTCCAGCGGCGAATAGAATTGCTCATATAATGACTTGTTTTCAAACAGTTCCATCCATCCATCCATCCATCCATCCATCCATCCATCCATCCATCCATCCATCCATCCATCCATCCATCCATCCATCCATCCACCCACCCACCCATCCATCCATCCATCCATCCACCCACCCACCCATCCATCCATCCATCCATCCATCCATCCATCCATCCATCCATCCATCCATCCATCCATCCATCCATCCATCCATCCATCCATCCATCCATCATCCATCCATCATCCATCCATCCATCCGCCCGCCCGCCCGCCCGCCCGCCCGCCCGCCCGTCCGTCCATCCATCCATCCATCCATCCATCCATCCATCCATCCATCCATCCATCCACCCACCCACCCACCCATCCATCCATCCATCCTCTCTCTCTCTCTCTCTCTCTCTCTCTCTCTCTCTCTCTCTCTCTCTCAATCTATCTATTGATAATATTTGAATTAATATATGTATACCGGTAAATGTATTTTAGCAATATTTCTTTACATCGCAGATAAGCTTACAGGATTCCAGTATTGAACAGTCTCATTTGACTTCTAGATAAGAACCTGTGGATCTTATCATTTTCTTTTATTTATTATTATTATATCTTATTAATATTATTTATAGATGATCTATTATTATTTATTATCATCTTCTTCCGCTTATCTGGGGCCGGGTCGCGGCGGGAAAGTCTAAGCAGAGACGCCCAGACCTGATTATTATATAATAATAATAAAATAATAAATTAAATAAATTATATGAATATAATTATTAAGGATGCACCGATATGAACATTTTGGCCAATACCGATAACCGATGATTCTTTATATTTGAAAGCTGATAACCGATATATTGGCAGATAAACCTAAAATCCACATTTTTATATAATTTTTGAGAGCCTGACACAAAAACAAAAGTCTCACCTTTAAAAGCCACGTCCCAAACGCACAATTATGATGTTCTCGTTATAATTTTATGTAGCCGATATATGACATTTTGCACTTTACCGTATTTTCCTTTTTTACAGTGATTTCAATCATATTTCAAGCAATTTAAAACCATCATGTTGAACAGTGCGCATCTGAAGTGTCTCAGGTGAAGGAAATATTTATCGGCTTTAATATATCTGGCAAATTTTTTAATTTGACAGATAACGATAACTTTAAAAATTAACTGATATCGGCCGATGTCGATATGGTGGCCGATATATCGTGCATCCATAATAATTATATAAATATTATAGAAATCATTGACCTTATGTTGTCCCAAACTCATATGCTGATATATGGACTACTTATATGGTGTTTTGTGGCTCTTTTCTGAGTTCAACCTTTCAAAGTATTTCTTAAACATCCACGAGCCAAGCAGATTTAAAGGAGCTTAGTGGACTGTGTGTGTGTGTGTGTGTGTGTGTGTGTGTCTCTACACACTGACCCTTTCTGAAGCCCAAACCTCTTTTCTCATCTGTCTGCATGCATAAAGCATATTTCTTTTCACATCTCATCGACGCAAGACTCGCTGTCCTGTACTCCAGCTTTCGGAGCTTGTCGACTCCGATTCTTCTCTGGCCGTCTGGTTATGTGTGAAGAAATAAGATTGAGGTCTATTGTCATCTCTGTTCTGCCTCTCCAGTGGCAAAACAAATTGATTGAGTCCTCGTGTGTGTGTGTGTGTGGACCGGTGAAATCGCCACAGGAGCAGCGGCCTCACATTCTTATATCATTAAGATTCATGTGTTTAGATGTAGATTTGTACGACTGACCTATGTTCTGGGCTCGGTGATCGCAGCGTGATGTTAATGCTGTGTCTCGTATCAGTTTACAGCGCTCGGTGTCAGCGGTCACCCGGCGAGGCCGGCGTATAATCTGAGCGATTGCTGGAAGAGAAAAAGATTCCCCGCCGTGAAACTGAAGCAGAATGAGCAGTGGAGATAACACATCTAAATGAGTTTGATTTGGGCTCGTGCAATCAGAGTGTGTGTCTTTAACGTGTGATTTATGTGTAATATTCTACAATACCCAGGTTATTTATTTATTTACACTACCATTCAAAAGTTGGGGTTATGTTTTGAAAGAAAAATGTAAACTTCTGCTCACCAAATATCAGTTTTCTATGTGAATATATAGTAAAGTGTAATTTATTCCTGTGATCAAAGCTGAATTTATCATCATTACTCCAGTCTTCAGTGTCACATGATCCTCCAGAAATCAGAATAATAATTATTAGATGTGTATTAGTTCACCTTTTCAGCAGCTTTAGTTCTGGAAGTATTTTTTTCCATTTATTTCTCCCGTAGTGATTTAAAAAAAAGTCTTGGTTAAAGCGTTATAAGCCATGAACCAAAGCAACCAGCGACGAGGAGAATCACAACATTACAAACTTTGATTTGAAGCTGAAAAGTATTTGAAAATCGGATAAAATTACAAAGACTGTGAACGTAACAGCTTTAGTAAGAAACATAAACATAAA
>NC_136885.1:35857912-35875412 GCF_949152265.1 Phoxinus phoxinus
GTTCCAAGATGTTAAAAACGCGACGCTGATCATAGACAAACGGGGAGAAATTAGTATCTACCGCACGCACCGTCTGTTTTTTTTCTTATCATAGCCTACAAATGTCTTCGTTCATAGTCTGACATATATTAGAAGCTATGTGTGTGTCTGTCACGGATTTGCACTGAATTGATTCTCAAAAATACGGAACAAAGTGCGTTCCGTATCGGTTCAATACGGAACAAGACTTTTATGTGTCAAATACGGGACGATTCCGTATTATACGGAACGGTTGGCAACCCTAGCCCTACTGTGAGTTTTAAAATAATCGTTTAAAGGGGGGTATAATGCCCTTTTGAAAAGATGTAAAATAAGTCTCTGATGTCCCCAGAGTGTGTGTGTGAAGTTTTAGCTCAAAATACCCCACAGATATTTTTATATATCATGTTAAAATTGTCACTTTTTGAGGGTGAGCAAAAACACACCGTTTTGTGTCTGTCTCTTTAAATGCAAATGAGCTGCTGCTCCCGGCACTGGGGGCGGAGCTACAAGTGCTTGTGTCCTTTTACCTCACACACACACACACACACACATGGTACATGGAACATTTCAAAAACTTTTAGCCTTTTATGTTCAAACCGGAGTCAGACGATGATGGAGAGACTCGAGAAGAAGTGACAACATGTAGAAGAACAGGACATTTCTGAATGGTTAGTTGATGAATTTATTCAGATTATGTGTAGTTATCTTCTAGCCATTGATTAGCATATTCTGTCTCGATAATCTATAAATCGTGTTCTGGGGGCGGGGTTTATGTAAATTCTAGGGTTGGTGATGTCACTAACGGGAGGAATGTCGTGTAGTTCCTACCAGCCGTTTGTTGTAGTTCTTAAAAAGAGATTTCTTTAAAAGCAAATATCTCCCTTTGCTCTGAACTTTGAGCGTTGTAACTTTGCAGGTGTTGTTTATGATCAAACACAACATTACACACTAACTACAGTTAGAAAAGTCAAATCATAATCAACCGCCCCTTTAACAACAATTTGTACTACATTACCCATGATGCTGTACAGAATCATTCCACCAATCAGAGAGTCAAAACTCCATAAGATCTCTTTAGCTCCGCCCACTCCTATGAAGCACTGCGGATTATGTAATCGAGGCGATCTCCCAACGCTCTAAAAAATGCTGGGTTGTTTCAACCCAATTTTGGGTCAAATATGGACAAACCCAAACGTTGGGTTAAAAACATAATTAAAAAATGTAACCCAACGGCTGGGTTTGTCCATATTTGACCCAAAATTGGGTTGAAACAACCCAGCATTTTTTAGTGTACGCTCTCAAAACACTGAAATGTGGGTTATATATGGATATTTAGCAATAAACTTAAAATATATTATATATATATATCATTTTTTAAATGGGTAGTTTTATATTTCTACACCATTTTCAATTCGATTATGCTGTTCGCAATGCATCATGGGATTGTAGTTCTTTCCCTCACTAAAGTTCACATTTGTGTTTTATATTTTTGTCCAATTCTCAAATCAAAGTTTGTAATGTTGTGATTCTCCTCGTAGCTTTGGTTCATATCTAACGCTTCTACAAAGACTTGTGTAAAAATACAGAACATATATACAATATCACCTACAGGTAGTCTTTTTTTATTAATAAATGCAATTATTTATTAAACATTGAGCATTGACACTCTAGTAAGTGCATTACAGTATAATCACTAACTCACTGCCACTTATTGCTTTATTTACATCATGTGGATTGGTCGTGTTGAGGATAGTATTTTATTTTCTCATAGAACACCCTAGCAACACAATAGCAACCACCCATAACACCCTAGCAACCACCCAAAATACCTTAGAACAGCCTAGCAACACCATAGCAACCACCCATAACACCCTAGCAACCGCCTAGCAACCACCCAAAATACCTTAGCAACCACCTAGCAACCATTCAAAATACTCTAGCAACCGCCTAGCAACACCATAGCAACCACCCAAAACACCCGAGCAACCACCTAGCAACCACCCAGAGCATCTTAGCAACCCTCCAGAAACACCCTAGCAACTTTAACCTACTTCAAACTATACTTTAAACTACTTTAAACTTCAAACTACTTTAAAATTTAATTTAAACTTCAAACTAATTTAAACTTTAAACTACTTTAAACTACTTTAAACTTCTTCAAACTATCTGGTCCAAACTTTCACAAGCCAACTTAAAGTTTGTCTCGACAAACTTTTTAATCTAGTTCTCATTTATGAATTATTTCTGGCCACTTTGACACTAGTGCTTTTCTTTCAGACCAGAGTCTGATCTATTCATAACGCTCTACAAGTCTTGTAGTAAAATACACTGCATTGATGTATTATTTTTGGTTAGATAACATTAGGATGCATTTGCAACTGAAGATTCTGAACTCTAAGATTTTCTTAGATCATAAGATCATCTATATAGATACTGTATGTAAACTTGCACAACTCATATCATTTCATCTTTGATGTGGTTTCTAAAACACTTCATGAACACTGTACCGTGATGTAACCGAACTGCAAGCACATTTCATAGTTGTTAAAGCGATTTGTACTCGCTGGGATTTTCTCATGTTTATTTTTTAATTGGCCATAAAAGGTTTGTGATAAAAGAGATTGTGCACTCGCAGGACTTCGGGTCTGTCTGTAAACGTTTGCTTGATGTTCAGCTTTTTAAAACATGATTTTCTGTATTTTCCAATTCATTATGAGAACTGCATAATGCTGAAGACATAGTGCTGACTTTTCTGTTTAATTGTTTCCTAATTAACATTTCAAAATGGATTGATTTAAAATGCTTTTTCACAAAGTCTTGTTTTCAGGCTTCACTAGAACATGTTTTAATGCATTAATGTTGATTATTTTCCTCATATTCTCCATTGTTGCGGCTCCTCTCTTCCCAGTCTGTCAGTAACGCTCTGTTTACTTCCTGTCTCTATGAAGCCCCTCCTTCTGAAAAGCACACTGTGCTCTGATTGGTCAGCTGGAGCAGTGGGTTGTGATTGGTCGAGCGCTTCGAGTGTGTTTGGGAAATGTCCCGCCCCTAATTACCATAACCGCCAGTTTAACACACTACTGACTAACTCAACCAGACCCCGCCCCTTTATTCTGCGCATTAATTATTATAATGAGGAATATTGTGACGCGGAAGAAACTCAAGACTACAATGGAGGCGTTTCAGGAGTTCATTGACACAACACTGTTCACTGTACAGTCTCTATAGCAGATGTAGATTGTGCCGATATCAATATACTATTTTATACTGATATTTTGTGATACTTGGCATTGTAGGAGCTTTTTAATAAAAAGATTCACATCATGCCAATTCATATTTCCTAACAATCGCCTTTAGTCATGATGACTATTCACTTTATATCAGCTTCTTGTTGCTTAATTCAATCCAGATTTTAACGCCAGGGCCTTTAGAGACGTGATGGTGGAGGATTTCACAGCTTCTGTTTGTGAGAAACAACTAGAAGCCAATTATCATGTTTTTGCTCTAATTGGTGTATATTTGGAATCGATTATGTTTCTCTCCTGTTAGAATATGTTGTCCAATTTCTTCTGTCCCTATAGATGGAATTATTTCAGTGTGGCTAATTTGAAATATCAATTTAGAGTTTAACATAACGAGATTAGCTATTGAATTTTGTGCATGTGTTGCATGTCTGGATCATACTTCACCCTATATAATAAAAAAACGATTTTATTAGCACAATTTTAAATTGCAATACACACTGTGGCCTAAACCCGAATAAGTTGGCAGAACTCAAAACATTAACCCTTTATATTGGCACAGCCATTATTTATTTAAACCAGTAATATCCTATACTAAACCTAAACCAATCTTGACAAACTATATATCATTTGAAAGCTTGCAATCTCTAGTTTACATATTTTGTGACTGATTTTTAAAATGCATTACAGAGGAGCCGTAATTTATCAATTTGCAACAAGAATATGTTCATACTCCTGAGGCGTGTTCAGACCTTTATTTTGAAATAGTGATGAACATGAAAAATCATGAAAGAATGGTAGAAACCTCAGTTTGTTTTCATGCCAAGAGTTCAAAAGACAGCATCCGTTCAATTCTTTTAGAAAAAAAAGCTCTGAAAATGTTTTAAATATGAAGAAAATAATAATAGATTCAGCATTAGTGATGTGGCAGCGAGCTATAATGCACATACGTGATCTTCTGTGTTTCTTAGAGGTTGAATTCATTTCAAAATCTGCCAAACTTCCAACACTACTTCTGAATAGGATTTCTACTTCATAAATTGTATGAAAATTGTAAAAATAATGGTTCAGACTCAAACAACATATGGAGATGGCGGCGCTCCTTATATGGGCAGTGATGTCCACTAGTGGAGAAGTGTGGTACTGCGCTTTTTTTGCAGTTTTAGAGTCCACCAGGTTTTGAAAATATATATTTTATATAAAATATGAATAATTAAACATTTTCATAAACTCAAATTTCTATAACTTTTTTTTCTGTTTAACTTCCTTAATTTATTTCACTTCAACAAAAATCTGCCAAATGTCTTCTTTAAAACAAGACCAATCTTACATCGATATTCCAAAGCATTCTTGAATCACAACCGCAGAACTAGCAGATTTTTATTTTTACTAGATTTTTATTTTGTATTAAACATTTCAAGTTAAGAACAATTAATGTGAACACTTTTATTAGTATTAACTTAATTAGCTTTAACAAGTTAATCTGTTAACATAATCTGCTAACTTATTAGTAATATTATGTTATGCAGGAGCACTTGTTGAATGAGTGCAGCATTATAAAGGTTTTATTTGCTCTTAAATCAAGCGCATACTCCACTCGTCACCATGATGGTAACTATATAACCAACATTAACAGAAATTCATCTAAATTAGCATAAGAAAACATAATCAGTACTAAATCTCCAACTTAACATTAATCTTGCACACACAAAAAAAAACATTATATTACACTTAATTTGAGCATTTACTCTCCCTTTCGAGTGCCATCGGCAAAGCATGCTGGGAAATAGACATCCAGTTTTTCAGTTCAACTTAAGTTCGTCTAAATTAAAATAAATAATTTAATAAAACTCAAAACAATGAAACCGTTCAGTTTACTTAAAATATATCAGTTCTGTGAACTTGAAAGACAAAGAAAGTGCTAAATACTCATAAAAGGTAACTAATTCGTTTAATTTAAGTTTGTCCAACTCAAACCAATTCATTATTTTGAGCGTTAGGGGTCATGAAGGAAAAACGAAGAAAAAAAACACTTCTATGAACAATATATTGCAATGTTTGAGTCACACATTCTTCCTCAGCTGTTGCATAACTGCAGTGTTGCAGTATAATGATGTCTGTGCCAGATATACTGTAGTGTGTGGGATCTTTCTGTTCTCCTCATGATGTTTCCATGTCTGATGCACATGCCTGTAGTCATTCAGGTGAGTATTTATCTGTTAAAAATGCAGATGCAGAAGCAGTTTGTCCACACTGAAAGCAGAAATGCAATGCAACACAATCAGAACAAATCAGAACATATCTGATTTTTAATTTGCAGTTATATTACTTGTATACAAGGGATCACATTTCTAATCTAATTCATTACATGATGTGTCGAATAAGTAATCGAATGAATCGCAAATTAATCCCACATCAGTTTTGGCTGAGAAATTACGATAATTTAAAGTCATTATTGTGTTAGATGAGAAGAATAGATATTACAAATATCTATATTGAACCATAGAGTTCTCGACTCTAATTTTGGAGTTGTCTAATACTTATGGACACACTTTGGTCAATTTTAATGGTTTTGAAAGTGCTTTATAAATAAAAGTTGAGTTGAGTTGAGTTGAGACTCAATATTAAAGAACCCTTAATGCCAAAAAGGAGAATATTTAAGGAGAAATGTCTTAAATTGGTGCATAATACTAAATAATTTCTAGTGAAAATTGTATCTAGTATGTTTATAACTAATTAATTAAAACTAAATCCATACAAAATCCCTAAAATGTTCAATGGACCTTTTATGCTTCTAGATAGAACCTTTTCTTCTAAAACTTAAAAAGCAACATCACATTTGCAATCGTGCTCATATTCAGAAAAAAACATAATTCTCGCTCGTTTGATATTGCTATTGCTAAACTAGACCATATAAATATAATTAGACAAAAACACATAAAATGGCTTTTTTTTGCCCTCATATTTATTGCCATTTTAACTGCGTTCCAATCACGCAGTCAATTTGCATTTAAAGCGTTAATAATTTTAATGTGTTATTTCTCCCCATAATTAATCGCACCAAATTAACGTGTTAAATCGTCAGCCCTAAATTATATATTACTCTATGCAGTATGCAGTCATATATTTTCTGGACCAATGCGATTTAATAATAAGAGTTATCAGGCATGATGTCATATACATCAAAAATAAAATAACGAAAAATATTTTTTTATTATTATTGTCTTTCTCTCAATTCAAATGTAATGTAATATTTGGCTGTCCCTGAACCCCTGGCTCTTTTGTATTCTGTAAGTAAGGGTTTAAACTAGGGATGGGCAATGATTAATCGCAATTAATCGCATCCAAAATAAAAGTTTGTGTTTAAATAATATATGTATGTGTACTGTCACTGTTTATAATATATATAAATACACATATGCATATTTAAGAACTATTTTCATGTATATATTTATACATAATTTATATTATATATAAATATAAATATTTTATATATAAATAACACATTTTTCTTGCACAGTGACAGTACACATACATATATTATTTAAACACAAACTTTTATTTTGGATGCGATTAATCGTGATTAATCATTGCCCATCCCTAAGTTTAAATAAATAAATTAAATCCTGTTGCGATTTGTATCTGGTTGAGACAAACCCAGACGAGAGCTTTTATCGCAGTAATGACAGTCTAATGGAGGAAACCCAGATGCATCACACTAATGAGAATTTTAAAGGAAATGCGCTTAATTGACATGAAAATTATGGAAAAATTCTTAATGGCTCCAAAAATAGTCTTTATTTTATTTATGCATTCTTGATGCGTCTCTCTTTGTGTTTCCCCCCCGGTGGATCCTAGATGTGTGTCTGTGAGTCAATGCGGTCCCTTCTGAATTCATCCCTCCTGCTTTAAGAGGAAAGACGGGAGAGGAAAGATCCTTGATCTCAGGGAGTCGGCAAAGCTAATTACTCCTTAAGGGAAGCAGAGAGGGATAAATGGAAAAGCTCAATTAATGCTGGTTGTCATTACCAGTCTATTTGCTCAGGTTGAGGCGTATAAAAAGCCCTGGTAATGCGAGGCGTAGATGCTCACCCACGATGACATGAGGAACGCTCATTAAACCAAACCGCTAGCGTCTTCTGACGGCGCTGACTCCAACACGGCGCATAGTGATAGTTATTCATGACACAGTCAAACCATTACGGGCATCAGCGCACAAACTGGCACATTTGAGTAATGTGATTGTGATGTCAGGTGCCGCCAGTGGTTTTTCTTCTTCAGAGAGTTGAGTGATGTGTTAAGCTCAGCGAGGAATACTAACTAGCTATACAAACACTTCCAAGAGGCTAATTGTATTGCTGAGAGATTGTTCTGTCATAACTCAGGAGATGTTGACATAATGTAGTTCGCAAACCTTTTTAATTCCATAATTTGGTTTTGAGTAAGGAATGATTGACGATGTGCCGTTGAATTATTGACGGACACAACGCGAAGCACCATTATACCTTGAGTCTGCATTATTTCTCAATAATTCAGTGGCGCATCGTCAATTATTCCGCTTATACTTCAGTTACCACACCTCAAAACATTGGTCAGATTACGTATTTCAAGACATTTTTCAGGTTTTTGTCCTTAAAACGTTCTTGTGTGTAGGACCAATTTCTTACGCATCTCATCCCACGCCTCCGTTGCTGATTCCAAAACATCATTTTAGAGATAATAACGGGGGATTGAGACATTGATATGCAGACTAATGCAGTTATTAATGCAATTATTACAGAGAGAGAGAGAGAGAGATTAAGCGTGTGTGAATTACCCGAGTCTGTTCAGAAGCGTCTCTACACTGTATAACAATTTTTTGGTTTAACTTAAAATTTTGAGTTCGTTGTAATTCTAATTTTGAGTTAATACAATGAAGAAGAATGGTTTAATAAACAGAAACTCAAAATAGTGTGTTATCTTCACACATTAGTTATCGAAGTTGATTTGACAAAAGATAAAAAGTTGTGATAACAAATCATGAAAATATTTGATAGTGAAACTGTAAGTTTATCTGCTTCAAAAACAGTGCTGTAATTTCCTCGTTTTCAAGATGCTAAACTATTGATAACACGCTGACAACACGTTTCTGTGCGGGTGTGTGTCTGTATGTGTGTGTGTGTGTGTGTGTGTGTGTGTGTGTGTGTGTGTGTGTCTGTATGTGTGTGTGTGTGTGTGTGTGTATGAGCGGGAGAAAAAGAGTGCTTTCTGTACATGATAAATTGTAATTTTGTGGCAAAATACAGGGAAATTATTTGTCATTTTTATATTTTGTAACGGAGACTTAAGACATTGATAGCAGATTAATGCAGTTATTAATGCAGTTATTACAGAGAGAGAGAGAGAGAGAGAGAGAGAGAGAGAGTGAGAGAGAGAGAGAGAGAGAGTTTCATTTCAACTCATTGTTGAAATGAGTTTTCCTAAGAGACCCGGATGATCCACTATTTCCGGTCAGAATCTGAAGTGTAGATCGATGCGCACGCTAACGGCTAATATTGCCCATAACCCATCGCGCGCTGGACGAGGATTCGGTTAGAACTACAAACACGAGTGAAAAGTGTTAAAAACTACAGACATGGAGGACGCGCGAGTCCGGCGTTATGCAGACAGGTTTAGATAAAGGGGTTTGAGTGATTCATTATCAGTATCTATCCTGACGAAAATGTATTTATTCAATGTTGTCCACATTATATTGCATCTGCAGCAGCTTATGAACTTTTGTAAAGACACGTTTAGCCATTAACTTTTAAATGCATCATTACATTCAAATTGCAAACACACGAGGAGAGTCTCCGATAGTCCCGCGACTGCAGATGAACGTGCGTCTACATTTCTCTCCGAAACGGTAGGATATTAAATTAGATTGAATGGAGGATTTTAACTGTGACGAGATGATTGACAGGGCAGTTTACAGTGACAGATCTGTCCGTTAAAGAGGACGAAGTGTGTCTCAAAGCTTGCCTACTCTATTGCTACACACTCAAAAGTATGTACTTTTTCTTCACAAAAAGAGTACATACTTTTAGGGTGTAGTATAAGTATGCGAATTGGGACGCAGCCTATGTGTCACGGTTTGGGTTTTGTTTCTTGTTCCTGCTTGTCTGTCATGTGATCCCATTCTAGTCATGTGATCCTGCCATGTGTTCCCTTGTCTGCTGTGTCATGTTGTCATTGGTTCATTGTTTAATTGTTCACAGGTGTCTAGTCGTTAGTCTTGTGTATTTAAGCCCTCAAGCTCTGAGTCTTTGTCTAGTATGGTTTTGTTACATGTTGATGGTCCAGTTTCCAGCCTTTGTTTTATTATGTTTTGTAATTAAAGTTGCATTTGGGTTCTCAACCAGTGGATCATTCGTTACAGTATGTGCTTTCTGTACATAATAAAATGTACATTTGTGGCAAAAACATGGAATGTCATTTTTATCGTATTGTTTACTATATTTATTTATTTGCGTGGTCAGTGTCGTTGTGGGTTTTGGTTCGTTAGCTGTGGTCGGCTGTAAAGACCTGTGAAATAACTGATCATTTGGCGGAGTGATATGGAGCTGTAATGCGGTCAAAACCTGCCGGAACTACTTTATCAGTGCGGTTCCCTGAAAATAACTGCACACCTTTATCAACCAATCAGATTCAAGCGTTCAACAGCCCTGAATAAAGTGAAATAGAATGAGAGAAAAATTGATTTGATTGTAAAAACTGGATGCAACTGGGAAAGTTCATTCTAATGGGATATTCTGTAAATCTTGTGAGGCATTTGTGATTTTTCTCTTGTTGTGAGTAATGACCGTTAGTTATAGACTAATATTTCCTTCTTTCTCTCTCTTTACAGGTTTCATTTATACATGTGGTGGGACATTAAAAGGGAAAAATGGGACCATAGAAAGTCCAGGCTTTCCTCACGGATACCCAAACGGAGCGAACTGCACGTGGGTTATTATAGCCGAGGAGAGGAGCAGAATTCATATAGTTTTTCAGTCCTTCGCTGTGGAGGAAGAATATGACTTTTTATCTTTATATGATGGACATCCTCATCCTGCGAACTTCAGGACACGGTAAGAGCTGGACATTATTAAAGCACGGCCATGACATCAAAATGAGTATATTTTAGAGTATTCTCCGTGCAACTGATTTAACATTTGGAAAATGGAGCAAAAAAATATTGATGACATCATTTCCTGCTCAGGGGCTTATGCAAATTGTCTCTGTGAAACGAGCATGTCCTTGCCACCTGCGGCTGACTGGAAATAGCGAATAGCAAATGTTGATTCATGGCTGTGACATCGACTGAAGCCGATTGGCTGTAAACGGGAAACGGGGAGAATAACGAGCTCTTCGTGTGTTTCGCCGACACTTCCTGTTTCAATAAGAAATGTGTCCGTGTGTAAGTGAGAATAATGTCTCGTCATTCTCACACAATAAACACACACAGGGATGGGAAGTCAAAGGGCCTTGTATTTATTTTGCGCAAATTACTGATTTTTTTTGTTTAAAACTGATTTTTAAATTAATAAGTAGGCATTAAATATTGACATAATCTATTACATATATAGCTGTTCTCTATCTTCTAATTGATTTAATCAAATACAGTAAAATTATGAAATATTATTATAATGTAAATCGTGATCAAAGCTGAATTTATCATCATTACTCCAGTCTTCAGTGTCACATGATCCTCCAGAAATCTGTGTAATATGATGATCTGATGCTCAAGACACATTTATGATTATTATTATCAGTGTTGAAAACAGTTTCATATTTTTGGTGGAAATCATGATTTTAAAAAATCAGGATTGTTTGTTGATTAGAAATTTTGATGAATAGCATTTATTAACTTTGTTTTTTAAATGTATTATATAGAATAACATGTCACTGTCATTTTTGATCAATTTAATGCATATACTTAAACTATTAATTTATCTTTTATTTTATATCTTTACCACAAATGTTTGAATGGTATCCAATAATAATAATAATCATAATCATAAATGTTTGTTTTGTTTTTTCTTTCGTCTTCATGTGACACTGAAGACTGGAGTAATGATGATAAACTCAGCTTTGATCACAGGAATAAATTACATTTTACTATATATTCACATAGAAAACTGATGATTTACATTATAATAATATTTCATAATTTTACTGTATTTTTGAATAAATCAATTGCAGAAGAGACTTGAAAATTTTTAATGTTTCCAAACTTTTGACAGGCACTGTGTGTGTGTGTGTGTGTGTGTGTGTATGTGTATACACACACGTTTTTCCATTATATACTCTTTTTGTATATACTGAATGTACAAAAATTGGGCTTGAATTATTGATTTGGGTTTAAGTGTTTTTTGTGTGTGTGTTTGACCGATTAGAATCCAGTTTCCAGAGAGTTGCTGCATTACTCGTGTCATAACGCAGTGCTTATATGTGAATTATAGACCTGATTACCAACGCAACGTGGGGCCGAAACTCTTCCAAATGCTTAAAAGCACACAGAATTAACCTCCACTAACTCTCCTCTAATTAAAGGGTAAACCAATTATTGCAACAAAACTCTCCACCAGCCAGGAACAAAAATCAGCAGTTCCCCCCCGCGTTACAGCAGAAACTCACTCGTGGCAATTACCATGATTGAAAGTATTTATTTTATGCCAACTGGAATTCACAGACTCCGTATCGAAAAGATACGCCTCATTGGTGACATATTGCGCTAGTGATGTCATTTCCTCAGTTTTCCCTCTACTAAAATGCCAGAGAGTTGTCAGAAAAATACATTTCTGCTAAAGTGTTTGTTTTATTCTCAGAATGCCTTGATAGTTTGTTTTCGGTGTCACGGACGGTTCAGAAACTGGCACACTATTGGTTTTAATGCCGGAAAGTGTTTATCTGCAACATTCTCTAAGCTCCGCCTCCTTTGTTACAATTGCTCTATAGAAAGTCACATAAAGGGTCCTATCTTGCACCCAGCGCAACTGACTTTGTACTGGACGCATGTATCATTCCTATTCTGCACCCGCGCACAGCGGACTCTTCCCTCCACAGACGCACGTCGGTAAATTAGGGAATGAACTTGCGCTCGGGGGGGCGGTTCAGTGTAAAGAGGAGTGTGTTCCGGCGCAAACGTTCCCTGGTGATATTCTGCAGTTCCAGAAAACAGTTCCGCCGCTGACCAGGAGAAACCAGTCTAAAGACAGCGGCGCCGCGCGTCAGTCATATGCTATTTTAAGCGCGCGTGCTTGGCCATTATGTAGTGTGTGAACAACACACACACTTTGATTCTCTAATCTAAACAGATTATCATTTAGTTTTCATTTTTGCAAATCATACATTATTACAAGGACATTTTTGCAAATCATACATTATTACAAGGAAAAATAATACCACACGAGGGAAATCATTGTTGTGTCCGTGAAGATGTGAAGAAATATAAATCTAGATTACACATTTACCCAAATTATTATACGCCTGTTTAACCGAAGCTAATGTGTGTGTTTCTCCATCATCCTCATACAATGTCACTTCTCTGTGTTTTACGGCCCTGACGAGAACGTCGGTCTCCTCGGCTGTGAACCGCTCCTGGCGTGCGCCGGCAAACCCGCCGTTATAATAGCAATCCGCCGTTATAATAGCAATCCGCCGTTATAATAGCAATCCGCCGTTATAATAGCGATCCGCCGTTATAATAGCAATCCGCCGTTATAATAGCAATCCGCCGTTATAATAGCGATCCGCCGTTATAATAGCAATCCGCCGTTATAATAGCAATCCGCCGTTATAATAGCAATCCACCGTTATAATAGCAATCCGCCGTTATAATAGCGATCCGGCGTTATAATAGCAATCCGCCGTTATAATAGCGATCCGCCGTTATAATAGCGATCCGCCGTTATAATAGCAATCCGCCGTTATAATAGCGATCCGGCGTTATAATAGCAATCCGCCGTTATAATAGCGATCCGCCGTTATAATAGCGATCCGCCGTTATAATAGCAATCCGCCGTTATAATAGCGATCCGCCGTTATAATAGCGATCCGCCGTTATAATAGCGATCCGCCGTTATAATAGCAATCCGCCGTTATAATAGCGATCCGCCGTTATAATAGCAATCCGCCGTTATAATAGCAATCCGCCGTTATAATAGCGATCCGCCGTTATAATAGCAATCCGCCGTTATAATAGCGATCCGGCGTTATAATAGCAATCCGGCGTTATAATAGCAATCCGCCGTTATAATAGCAATCCGCCGTTATAATAGCGATCCGCCGTTATAATAGCGATCCGCCGTTATAATAGCAATCCGCCGTTATAATAGCAATCCGCCGTTATAATAGCGATCCGGCGTTATAATAGCAATCCGCCGTTATAATAGCAATCCGGCGTTATAATAGCAATCCGCCGTTATAATAGCGATCCGCCGTTATAATAGCAATCCGCCGTTATAATAGCGATCCGCCGTTATAATAGCAATCCGCCGTTATAATAGCGATCCGCCGTTATAATAGCAATCCGCCGTTATAATAGCAATCCGCCGTTATAATAGCGATCCGCCGTTATAATAGCAATCCGCCGTTATAATAGCGATCCGCCGTTATAATAGCGATCCGCCGTTATAATAGCGATCCGCCGTTATAATAGCGATCCGCCGTTATAATAGCGATCCGCCGTTATAATAGCGATCCGCCGTTATAATAGCGATCCGCCGTTATAATAGCAATCCGCCGTTATAATAGCGATCCGCCGTTATAATAGCGATCCGCCGTTATAATAACAATCCGCCGTTATAATAGCGATCCGCCGTTATAATAGCAATCCGCCGTTATAATAGCGATCCGCCGTTATAATAGCAATCCGCCGTTATAATAGCGATCCGCCGTTATAATAGCGATCCGCCGTTATAATAGCGATCCGCCGTTATAATAACAATCCGCCGTTATAATAGCGATCCGCCGTTATAATAGCAATCCGCCGTTATAATAGCGATCCGCCGTTATAATAGCAATCCGCCGTTATAATAGCAATCCGGCGTTATAATAGCAATCCGCCGAGGAACAAGCGCGCCGGCTCTTAAAGGGAATGTGAGAGGACGCTCCGATTGGTTTATTTCACGTTACGCCCAAACCACAGCTATGAATAATGAAGCGACTTCAGACCAACACATTTTAGATTTGCGTCGGCGCAAGAGTCGTTTATCCCGCCGGTATAATAGCGACAGCGCCGGGATCCGCCCACAGAGTTACTTGCGTTTCAGAGCGTTACAATAGGGCCCGTAGTGATGAATTGGAGATTATTTTTAGCAAAATGTTTTCAGTGTGTTGCTTATAAGGGCTGTGAAGCATTTTATCTGTTTTCTCCTTTAGAGAAATTGTTAAATGGCCCTGATTAAAATCTGCTAACTGTGAATCAGAATGAGGAAAACGCAGAAGACAAAAGCCTCATTTGATGACGATTGCAACTGATAACTTTAGCATGCGTGAACACAACGGATTCTGCACACCGTGTCATTCTGAACTCTTTAGTTGCTGACCTAAATGAAATACTTGAGCAAAAGTTTAATAACATTATTTTATCTTGGAGCACATGCTGGAAAAAAATAAGTTTTCCATTAAAAAGATCTAAAAATCCTACATTTACTTGAGAAGCAAAACAACTTAAGATATTAAGTCTTGTTTGCTGAAAAATGTATTAAAATTATGAAGTTTTTGCTTAAAAGAATGAGGTCAGAAAATAAAAAAGTTTATTTTTTCGACATGTGCTCCTGTTTTAAGTCTCTTTTTCTTGTAAAACACACTCCAATAGTCTCGGTTTCATCTACAACTTTGAAAGATATTCCACTCTCCACTCACACATATTTTCGGCGATCTTCCACAAGGATCTGGTCATGAGCACTTGAAGTTTTCCCATTATATAATCTCTTTAATAGACCTTAGATCGAATGCAGCAAATCTTCACAAAAACACATTGTGGAATAAGAGCAAGTCCTTCATTATCTGCTGTAAGTAAATCAATAGTTTTTTTTCTCCTCCTCTGCAGACATGGCAGTTCATTTGCAGTTATTAAAGCATTAATCTTCTGAAGAATGTGATGCCGGTGTTGTGCCATGTTTTTGGGTTTAACAGAATTACTCAAACATTTATGAGAATTGGGAAAGTGCTTCGATTAAAGAGCAGGCGTTTCATTAACATCGAGTAATAGATGCTCCGGCTTTACCATCCAATGCAAGAAGCAGAACTCAGAGCCATAAAGAGTCATAACGCCTCTCGCTTCACGAAGCATCTGTCGTTGTTGATCCACAAAAGCTTGTCAGTGTTATTTTGAACGATCTTCTTCTCCTTGAGAAGCGATTGTGTCCCAGCGAGCTCTAGCCCCATTATGTCTCTCTGTGAGGGCCGGTGCAAGCCAGACTTAACTGAGTTTATAGAAAACACTCATGGATCCCCGGCATGCACTATACGAACCAAAGTTCTGCATTATTTAGTTGACAGGCTGGGTGACAGGTTTAACTGACGGGAGGCAGAATTGTTATTTAAATTTGAATGTGAGGAAATAGAGATTCATATAACCTATTCATATCAGTTTCAGTCATATCAATTTTGGTTTGATAAATCCTTGTTTTAGATAGATAGATAGATGGATGGATGGATGGATGGATGGATGGATGGATGGATGGATGGATGGATGGATGGATAGTTTGATAGATAGATAGATGGATGGATGGATGGATGGATGGATGGATGGATGGATGGATGGATGGATGGATGGATAGTTTGATAGATAGATAGATAGATAGATAGATAGATAGATAGATAGATAGATAGATAGATAGATAGATAGATAGATAGATAGATAGATAGATAGATAGATAGATAGATAGATAGATAGATAGATAGATAAATAGATAAATAGATAGATAGTTTGATAGATAGTTTGATAGATAGATAGATAGATAGATAGATAGATAGATAGATAGATAGATAGATAGATAGATAGATAGATAGTTTGATAGATAGATAGATAGATAGATAGATAGTTTGATAGTTTGATAGATAGATAGATAGATAGATAGATAGATAGATAGATAGATAGATAGATAGATAGATAGATAGATAGATAGATAAATAGATAGATAGTTTGATAGATAGATAGATAGATAGATAGATAGATAGATAGATAGATAGATAGATAGATAGATAGATAGATAGATAGATAGATAGAAAGTTTGATAGATAGATAAATAGATAGATAGTTTGATAGATAGATAGATAGATAGATAGATAGATAGATAGATAGATAGATAGATAGATAGATACATAGATAGATAGTTTGATAGTTTGATAGATAGATAGATAGATAGATAGATAGATAGATAGATAGATAGATAGATGATAGATAGATAGATAGATAGATAGATAGATAGATAGATAGATAGATAGATAGATAGATAGATAGTTTGATAGTTTGATATATAGATAGATAGATAGATAGATAGATAGATAGATAGATAGATAGATAGATAGATAGATAGATAGATAGATAGATAGATAGATAGATAGATAGTTTGATAGATAGATAGATAGATAGATAGATAGATAGATAGATAGATAGATAGACAGATAGATAGATAGATAGATAGACAGACAGACAGACAGACAGACAGACAGACAGACAGACAGACAGACAGACAGATAGATAGATAGATAGATAGATAGATAGATAGATAGATAGATAGATAGATAGATAGATAGATAGATAGATAGATAGATAGATAGATAGATGACTCATCAATATTCTTGGTCTGAAAATATTGGTAAAAAACAGTTCATTTTAAAAAATTTATCAACTTTTATGACACAAAACATCTTATTTTCTAATGGGAAACTGATTACTATGAGACGCATACAGGAACAGTTTTCATCCCTTCATCATGTCTTCCACCAGTGTTTTCCTCTTTCAAATTGATTTGTGTGTATCAGCATCAGCAATTTATTCCCACCGAGAGATGTTGTGGAAGGGCCGGGATCTCGGCGTCTCGGGATGTTACTTGTTTTGTACCGGCAAATAGGGAAATATTTAGCTTTCCTCCGGCGACCCTCCGTTTCAACACGTTCTGGAAAAATCCATTTATCAAAGCAATTCGAGCAGAAGCCTTTGATACGTTACTTATCCCAGCGCCGCCTGACATCGCAATCTGTCATTTCTCCACTCAGAACACGGC
>NC_136885.1:35880412-35882912 GCF_949152265.1 Phoxinus phoxinus
TTGTTTGTCCACAGCAGGAACAGCACATCTGCGGCGTCGTCATTTCCCTGCACACAGACCCACTCGCTGTCCGGCGACTGAACACTTGTGAGGCGCGCGGCGATACGAAATGAGCGTAGTTGTCTTGCCATGGATCCAGAACGAGCTGTATTTAGAGCTTGATTAAATAAATTATTCGTTTATAATGGGGAGGACGTCTTAAGCTATGAAACTTGCAGGACGTTTTATTGGTACAAAGACCTCTTATATACCAAAAGATAAAAGCCTTTAAGAGCCGGCGCGCTTGTTCCACGGCGGATCGCTATTATAACGGCGGATCGCTATTATAACGGCGGATTGCTATTATAACGGCGGATTGCTATTATAACGGCGGATCGCTATTATAACGGCGGATCGCTATTATAACGGCGGATCGCTATTATAACGGCGGATTGCTATTATAACGGCGGATTGCTATTATAACGGCGGATTGCTATTATAACGGTGGATTGCTATTATAACGGCGGATCGCTATTATAACGGCGGATTGCTATTATAACGGCGGATTGCTATTATAACGGCGGATTGCTATTATAACGGTGGATTGCTATTATAACGGCGGATCGCTATTATAACGGCGGATCGCTATTATAACGGCGGATCGCTATTATAACGGCGGATCGCTATTTTAACGGCGGATCGCTATTATAACGGCGGATTGCTATTATAACGGCGGATTGCTATTATAACGGCGGATCGCTATTATAACGGCGGATCGCTATTATAACGGCGGATTGCTATTATAACGGCGGATTGCTATTATAACGGCGGATCGCTATTATAACGGCGGATCGCTATTATAACGGCGGATCGCTATTATAACGGCGGATCGCTATTATAACGGCGGATCGCTATTATAACGGCGGATTGCTATTATAACGGCGGATCGCTATTATAACGGCGGATCGCTATTATAACGGCGGATCGCTATTATAACGGCGGATCGCTATTATAACGGCGGATCGCTATTATAACGGCGGATCGCTATTATAACGGCGGATCGCTATTATAACGGCGGATCGCTATTATAACGGCGGATCGCTATTATAACGGCGGATCGCTATTATAACGGCGGATCGCTATTATAACGGCGGATCGCTATTATAACGGCGGATTGCTATTATAACGGCGGATTGCTATTATAACGGCGGATTGCTATTATAACGGCGGATTGCTATTATAACGGCGGATTGCTATTATAACGGCGGATTGCTATTATAACGGCGGATCGCTATTATAACGGCGGATTGCTATTATAACGGCGGATCGCTATTATAACGGCGGATCGCTATTATAACGGCGGATTGCTATTATAACGGCGGATCGCTATTATAACGGCGGATTGCTATTATAACGGCGGATCGCTATTATAACGGCGGATTGCTATTATAACGGCGGATTGCTATTATAACGGCGGATTGCTATTATAACGGCGGATTGCTATTATAACGGCGGATTGCTATTATAACGGCGGATTGCTATTATAACGGCGGACGGCGGATTGCTATTATAACGGCGGATTGCTATTATAACGGCGGATCGCTATTATAACGGCGGATTGCTATTATAACGGCGGATCGCTATTATAACGGCGGATTGCTATTATAACGGCGGATTGCTATTATAACGGCGGATCGCTATTATAACGGCGGATTGCTATTATAACGGCGGATTGCTATTATAACGGCGGATTGCTATTATAACGGCGGATCGCTATTATAACGGCGGATCGCTATTATAACGGCGGATCGCTATTATAACGGCGGATCGCTATTATAACGGCGGATTGCTATTATAACGGCGGATTGCTATTATAACGGCGGATCGCTATTATAACGGCGGATTGCTATTATAACGGCGGATTGCTATTATAACGGCGGATCGCTATTATAACGGCGGATCGCTATTATAACGGCGGATCGCTATTATAACGGCGGATCGCTATTATAACGGCGGATTGCTATTATAACGGCGGATCGCTATTATAACGGCGGATTGCTATTATAACGGCGGGTTTGCCGGCGCACGCCAGGAGCGGTTCACAGCCGAGGAGACCGACGTTCTCGTCAGGGCCGTAAAACACAGAGAAGTGACATTGTATGAGGATGATGGAGAAACACACACATTAGCTTCGGTTAAACAGCCGTATAATAATTTGGGTAAATGTGTAATCTAGATTTATGCCTATTTTTCCACATCTTCACGGACACAACAATGATTTCCCTCGTGTGTTAATATGTTTCCTTGTAATAATGTATGATTTGCAAAAATGAAAACTGCTGCGTCTGTTTAGATGAGAGAATCAAAGTGTGTGTGTTGTTCACACGCTACATAATGGCCAAGCACGCGCGCTTAAAATAGCATATGATTAACGCGCGGCGCCGCTGTCTTTAGACTGGGTTTCTCCTGGTCAGTGGCGGAGTTGTTTTCTGGAACTGCAGAATATCACCAGGGAACGTTT
>NC_136885.1:35887912-35922912 GCF_949152265.1 Phoxinus phoxinus
TTCCTGCACTACCATCTTCCGCCGTTCGGGTGCAGTGGCCTTACTCCAAGCAGCACGGCTAGTTAGCCCAAGGCCTCCTCTCCCTTGTTGAACATGACCTACAATGTCAGCATGTCTGAGGGCTGCTGTTGCCTCCTGGACTGCTTTTCCTGGCCTCCACAAAAATTACTTGAAATTAACATTTCGATCTCAGGACTGTCTGGTTTTGTGGCACTAACCAACAAACACATATGGTGGGAAATATTCTTTTTAAATATTCTTTTTCTTTTAAAATGTTTCAATCATGATTATGAAAAATAATCCACTTTTCACATTCTGATCTTTTCCATATGGATACAATCAACTTTTTCACATTGAATATCCCGATTCACTCGTCAATATTTTACATTGCATTAGTTAAATGGGTTGAGAATGCCAAATTCACATTTAACTTCAAAAATAACAATAAAAATATATTAAAAAGTGGCAAACTGTTGTTGTTCCGGTCAGAAAACTGTTAGTTCTTGAACTAAATAAAATTTAGTTTTGTGAACCCATGTTCGATGAGTCTTTTTTATTTCTGGGATGTATAAAAACAATCGCTAGGATTCATTTTAAGTTACAATGCATGTTTTTGAATTAATTTAATTTATAATGTACACTTCCCTCTTTTTTATTACCAAGCAAGCTAATAAAAAACTGCCCTTTCATGACACTATTTGAAACACTTTTCATGTGGATGTCAAATTAAAATTCATATTCATGTTGACTTTAATATGTTTGTTAATTTGTTTGTTTGATATTTCATCAAGTGCACAAGGATCTGTCCAGCTGCCACATTTTTATCCCCAAATGCTGATGGCACTTCTGTGAAATGATATTTTAAAATCATCGAGGCTCATTGATCTTTTCCAAGTTCAAATCCAATTTCAGAGAGCTTCACATTCTGCAGAGGCAGGACCGGCTGTGAGACGAAGACAATGAGTTTTTATGAAATAGGAAGACGTGACTCATTCTTTATGTCATGTTGTGTAAACTAGAGTAGAGTCGGGGAAAGGTGTAAAGTGGGCACGACTCCTGCGAAATTGTATTGTCAAACCAGCCAAGAATAAAATACAGTGGGTAAAAAGAGTATTTTGACTTTTTTTGGGCCACACTTAAAAATGCATGAATTTTTTGCATTGGATATTATGTAACCAACAAGCATTTGCAAACACATTATGCTGATCTTTTCTCAGAACTAACTCCAATTTTTGACATTTTTGAATAATATAGGCATTAATTTATCATGCAACCCTAACAAGCTCTTTTGAGAAATGTTTGGATAAAAGTGAGGGTGAATCTTATAGAACACGTCACATTTCAGTCCAAAATGTAAATATAACAAATTTATTTTCTCAAAGTAAAAAAGAAAAGGAAATACGACAATTTACATTTTTATTTATTATATTTTATTTAATTTTATTGCATTTTATTGCATTTTATTGCATTGCATTGCATTGCATTGCATTGCATTGCATTGCATTCTAATGCATTGTGTTGCATTTTAATGCATTTTATTTTATTGCATTGCATTTTAATGCATTTTATTTTATTGCATTCTTTTGCATTGCATGAATCCTCAAACTGATTTGTGTCTGGATAAGTAATATATTCTCTTCTCGTGCAGGTTAACAGGATTCCAGGTGCCGGCTCCTGTCACAAGTACCGGATCCATTTTTTCCTTGCGTCTAACCAGCGACTTTGCTGTAAGCGCCCATGGATTTAAAATATATTATGAAGGTAAGGAATATAACACAGCCTTTAATATATCTCTGCTGTTTATGGTTGTGAGTTTGGAGATGCATAATGCTCACTGTAGCGGTCAACTGAAGGTTTGTTCATCACACAAGTGTTTGACAGCAGGCAGTGGGCGTTAAGCTGGAAAAAATGACAAGCGATATATTCATTCCTTAATACTCTAATAATAACTATTATTAAAGGGAATGAATCCCCCTCCCCCACAGTACACTGTATAATGTCAGACAAGCTTTCTTGCACAAAAGCAAAGTCGTTTTGGAGGTAACACTTTACAATAAGATCTCATTTGTTAACATTAGTTATGTATTATGCATTTATTCATCTGTTAATGTTAGTTTACTTTTTTTTTTGCATAGTTCACAGTGCATTAACTATATTAACAGATATAACTTGATATTTAAAAAATGTATTTACTAGTATAGTTAACTAATGCTGTAAGATCTCTATATGTAAATGATCTCTGTTGTGATTGGCTCACGTGCTCTTTGCATGTAAAACGAGTAATAATGCCTGCTTTGGGTGATGTGTTGTCTGTCAGGTCCAGTATAGTTCCACATTATCCTTCTCAAAGCCTCGTCTGGAAGTTTATATGTGAAGGTTTGTTTGATGTATGAAGGTTATAATCCGCCTGGTGTAATTCGAGTACTCGTTTTGAAGTTGGGGTATTATTGGCCTTGTGTAGTTTCAATTCCCTGGACTGTTTGAAGAGTGTGGCTCGCGAAGGCAATTTTGCTTGTGTTCTGAATGATTGCAAATTCTTTGTTCGGGCTGTTCATTTACCAGGGCATTTTGGGTGCTTCTGGATGATTGCTAATTCATCCTTCTCGGTGTTGACTTGCTAGGGAATTGTTGTAGTTGTGATTTCTGCAAGCTAGATTATGTCTCCATTGTGCATTGACTATTCAGGCTTTATTTCAAAAGACCAAGGAAAATCAGACTTTCGCTTATACGTAGCCTATAAAATGCCGTCTGTCTTTGGTCAGCCTAGTTTTGGATCACTCATTTCAGCCCAAAATGTTTAATGTCTGAGCAGATGTTGTGCGGCATAGACATACATAATAAAGACTAGATGTCTCGTCCGCGCTGCTGGCCAATGGAGGTCGACGTCCGCACCTGGCGGCCATCTTGTCACAGTCAGCTCGCTCACTCGTAACATTGTGTTTTAATGGTGCATGCACTTTTTAAATAACCATAACTTGCTCAATTTTCTACCAATTTTCAAACGGGTTGGTTTGTTATAAACGTCAGAGATGTAGTTATGACACTGCACACTTATGAATAATTATAATATTATGTATTTCAACATGTTCAAGCATCCAGAATTATAGCCACGTTAATAACGTTTGTAAGAAACCAAACCGTTTGTAAATCCGTCAAGATTTCAGTGAGATAAGAGTATGTGTGTTCGTGCAGATCATCACCTTACATCAGGAACCACAGAGCCCGCCAGAAAGCTTGCCTGTGACAAGATGGCCGCCGGTGATGACGTTAGAGACTCCGCCGTCAGACATCTAGCCTTAAATGTTGTGCGGCACCATCAAGTTTATTTCAGCCTCTATGATTGGTTGGGTTTGTAAGCGTCTGGGTCATCTACACCCTCAGTGGCTACGTTTACATGCAACCAAATAATCCGTTAGTAATCGGATTGACGGCTCAATCGTAGTGAAAATCCTTCATGTGAACACTTTAATCGATCCGAAACACTTGATCGGATTGAAGCCGAAACTGAAAGCACTGCGCATGTGCGATGACGTAGAAATAGCGATAGCGTAATGACGCGCTGAACGAGCTGTTGTTCCTGTTGAATAAAGTCCCGTCCCGTCATCCTATAATTCTCCTTTCATTGCATCTGTGAAGTGGAGCAACGTCTCAGCGTGATAAATATAAACCAAACGGCACAACTGTTCATATGCTAATTGTCTCCAAATTATGACCAGAAATGGATAAATATTAAGTCTGCTGTTTAAAACAAATAAAGAACCAATATAGGAGATGATTATTGTGCGCAAACAGCGGCAAACTCTGTATATTTGTGCAGTGTGCGCATGTCAAAAAATCTATTCCAATTTGAATCTTGTGACATATAAACGCACACATCGACCCGATCACATGTTTAGCGTTCATGTAAAGACTACATTTGGAATTAATTCAGTCCGGTTGAAACAAAAGTTGTGCAACGCAAACATAGCCAGTGATTGATTTCTCAACCAGTCTCCATCTTGCATCCCTCTCTCCACCTGCCATCCTCCTGACCTGACCACAGCATGCCACCCCATCTGCTCCTTCTCTACAGTCTGAATTATTCAGTCCCATTGACCAGCCTGGGCTTTGGCTCACGCTTTTGTGTTTAATGTGCTTTTGAATTTTATGGGTTTTGGAATATTAATCCTGCAGGTTATTGCACTCCAGAGGACCTGGGATTCCCAGTGAATTCACAATGACTTTGTCTCATTGTCATTCATCTCCGTAGATTGATGTACGTAATTCAAGTGTTTGAGGCTCTTTTAAAGTCTGATTTAGAGCATTTCCATGAAGAGATAGACTTTGCTAGGTGGCTGCTATGGATCTTACAGGTGAAATCTGTTTGGGTCCCAACATGGGTTAATAAATCAAAAGAGCCCGCAATGGTCAATGTGAGGTTTTGCCACTTTTTGTAGGGTTTTCTAGATAGTTAATTGGGTATTTTGGCTGTTTGATATTCTTGGGGATCTCAAGGTCCCAAAATGGGTTAATGAGTGAAAAGAGCCCACAATGGTCACTATGATATTGTTTGAAATGTGTTCTTGGTAGTTAATTGGGTATTTTGGATGATTTATGGGTGTTTCCCCCCAATTCTCTTTGATATTCTTGGGGATCTAGAGTGAAAAGAGCCCACAATGGTCACCAAGATGTTTTGGCACTGTTTGTAGGGTGTTCTAGATAGTTAATACGGTATTTTGGATGGTTTATGGCTCTTTTCTCCCAGGTCTTTTTGATATTTTAGGGGATCTAAATGTCTTAACATGGGTCAGTGAATTAAATGAGCCCATCTATGATGTTTTGGCGTGGTTTGTAGGGTGCTCTATGTGGTTTCTAGAGTATTTCGGGTGGTTTCTAGGTGTTTGCCCCCAATTCTCTTTGATAATCTTGGGAATCTAAAGCTCCCAACATGGGTTAATGAGTGAAAAGAGCCCACAATGGTCACTATCTATATTTTGGTGTGGTTTGAAGGATGTTCTAGATAGTTAATAGGGTATTTTGAATAGTTAATGGGTATTTGTCCCTATGTTTCTTTGATATTCTTAGGGATCTGTAGCTCCCAACATGGGTTAATGAGTGAAAAGAGCCCACAATGGTCACCAAGATGTTTTGGTGTGGTTTGTAGGCTGTTCTTGGTAGTTAATACAGTATTTTGGATGGTTTATGGCTGTTTTCTCCCAGATCTTGTTGATATTCTTGCTGATCTATTGGTGTTAACATGGGTCAGGCAATTAAACGAGCCCATCTATGATGTTTTGGCGTGGTGTGCAGGGTGCTCTAGGTGGTTTCTAGAATATTTTAGATGATTTCTAGGTGTTTGCCTTCAAGTCTCTTTGATATTCTTGGGGATCTAAAGGTCTCAACATGGGTCAAGGAATCAAAAGAGCCCACCTATGATTTTTGCCACAGTTGTAGGGCGTACTAGGTGTTTTTTTGTGTGTGTTTTCTGCGAGGGCTTCAGATGATGCAAACTCTGAATCAACACGCACCAATGATACATTTCTATATATTATAATAATTATTGTAATAATTACTTCAACAAGCTCATTGTTTCTGCCTTAAATGAGTACATTGTTAGTGAACTGTGTGATTTGTATGTACTTGGACAGATAACAGATCACTCTAATTGTTATGTAGACACATGCATTTTCTGTAAAGCTGCTTCAAAACGATGTGTATTGTGAAAAGCGCTATACAAATAAATGTAAATTGAATTGAATTGCTTTGATCCACCAGATGAAATTGTATGTCCAGGCAAAAGCACACCTCATCTCGACTAGCCCTGTAATTTCAGGGTTATGAGTCCTAGCAAGCAGCAATAACAAGGGTTTGGTTCGTGTCGAATGGTTTTAATGTGCTGGTGATTCAACATTTATGAGAGAGAGATGGACACACACAGGGGAAAAGAAATCTCATTTTGGTTCCTGTCAGTTTTCCGTCACGTCGAAACAACCGAAACCAAGTTTGACAGTCAGTGCGTGCGCTTTGATTAATGTGTCTATCGCCATCCGGTACGAGTCAGCTTCTGAGTGTAGAGTTAGATGCGAAACCTCAACCTTTCTGTCTGCCCTTCAATTGAATGCCAATGACTCTGGAAATACCATATGTCATGATCAACATGCTAATGCTCGCTCATCACAACGTGCGTTAACAGTTTCCCCGGCAAAGCCTCTGGTCATCTAAATGCTAGGACAGGCCCAAACATTGATTCAGAAACATTTGCTGGGATGCCTAAAGAGCACTCGTTTATGGAAATGTGAGCAAAATGAAAACACAGCAGAAATGGCAGCTCTCTTTGTCTTTTTGCGCAACCTTTGAAATTTGCTTCCCGTGGTCCATTGCATCGTGATGTCTCTGAAATACGCTATGCTCTTTGGTGGCCCGTGAAATCTGCGTGTCGTTGGGTTCCCGGTGGCTCCGTCCCTGTGGATTCTGTGAATGGTTTTGGTCGTGTTTGCTGATTGCTTGAATGCAAAAGCAGCAATAATTCTGAATGCACCCAGAATTGTGACAGGCTCCCAGGGAAAGATTCCCGTGTGCTGAAATGTGCTCAGCCTCACAATATAGACGCTCGGACAAACTTACATCATCTTCAAGGGCAGGGAAGTCATTAGATGTATAGAGGGATGAATGGCTCATCTCCGGGGATCGCCCTGTGGTAATTACCTCAGCGGTTTGCCCACTATATTCTCAGCACTTAATCCAGACATATGAATGTACACCATTATACCTGAAAATAGACATTTAAGGTCAACTGTGTAATTTCTGTAGCATTGGCGGCACAGAATTACATAAATAATAACTGATTCAAACAGTTTAGTCTTCCTGTCCTTTACTGGTCTGCCAAACAGATCAATCCCCAAACTCACGGGATTAGTTGAGCTAGTGTATGTTTACGTACGTACTGATTCGGGGAAAAATATATTTAAATTCGCTGCTCCCTCTGCCTGGAATAATCTGCAAATACGTTGAAATTTGGGGAGCTGGTTTCATTGGACATTTTCAAAGAAGTTTTAAACGATTTGGAGAATGAAACATCGGGCTGTAGATGTTTTAACTAGGACTGATATTGAAATTTGATTGGATTTGCTTATCTGTTAAACTCATACGAGCTGTGTCTCTCAGTCTTGGCCAGGACGCTCTTGTAAAAGAGATTCTTAATCTCAATGTTCTGCTTTTCCTGGTTAAATAAAGGTTATAATAATAATAGTGTTGGTTTGAGATGCTCCAAAAAAATTTTTTTTTTTTATGTATAAAGATATTTATTAGTGCTGGACAACGATTAATCGCATCCAAAATAAAAGTTTGTGTTTACATAATATATGTGTGTGTATTGTGTATAATAATTTTATTTTATATAAATAAACACATATGCATGCATATATTTAAGAAAAATTAGTTTTATATATAATATAAATTATGTATAAATATATGTACAGTATACACATGCAAATATTTTTAAAATATGTACAGGTGAAACTCGAAAAATTAGAATATGGTGCAAAAGTTCATTTATTTCTGTAATTCAACTAAAAAAGTTGAAACTACTATATTATAGTCATTACATGCAAAGTGAGATATTTCAAGCCTTTATTTGTTATAATTTTGATGATTATGGCATACAGCTTGTGAAAATTAAAACATTAGAACAATTAATTAGAACATAATCATCAACATTATAACAAATAAAGGCTTGAAATATCTCACTTTGCATGTAATGAGTAATATATTAGTTTTAAGTTGAATTACTGAAATAAATTAACTTTTGTTTCACCTGTATATGCATATGTGTGTATTTATATATACAAAATAATTATACACTGTACACTCAAATATTTTGGATGCGATTAATCGCGATTAATAGTTGACCAGCAATAATATTTATATCTATAAATCTATGTATATAGTCTATATATTTGAGCTAAATGTACTTTTATGTGTATTTCACTTAGCTAAATGTCTCTAATAGAGCTTGCATTAAATGGTTACTGTGGCTATGAATACTGATTTTAAAGGCTTGAGGTTTGAGGGAAGATCAGACATGATGGTGGTTGTACTTTCTCAGATGATTTGAAATAAAAGTGTCCTTACAGTGTTTCTGCTGGTCTTTTCACCGGCTCTTTGGGAGCTATTATGAACATCTCCAGTAAGCGCTAGCGGGATCAAAATAGCAGCCGTTTCTCATAAGAAGAGAACTTCTCTGTTCAGTGACTTCTATCTGAGCGGTTTCTGAGTGAAAGGAATATCCCAGGTTCAATGCAAGTTAAGCTGTGACAAGCTGATGATTACCACTGAAAATAATGCAGAATCAGGCTTTTCTTTAACCCGTTATATTGCCACAGCCATTACATGTTTAAACCAGTAATATCCTATACTAAACCTAAACTAATCTTGACAAACTATATATCATTTGAAAGCTTACAATCTCTAGTTTGCATATTTGGTGACTGATTTCCTAAATAAATTACAGAGGAGCCGTAATTTATCAATTTGCAACAAGAATATGTTCATACTCCTCAGGCGTGTTCAGACCTTTATTTTGAAATAGTGATGAACATGAAAAATCATGAAAGAATGGTAGAAACCTCAGTTTGTTTTCATGCCAAGAGTTCAAAAGATAGCATCCGTTCAATTATTTTAGAAAAAAAGCTCTGAAAATGTTTTAAATATAAAGAAAACAATAATAGATTCAGCATTAGTGATGTGCAGCGAGCTATAATGCACATACGTGATCTTCTGTGTTTCTTAGAGGTTGAATTCATTTCAAAATCTGCCAAACTTCCAACACTACTTCTGAATAGGATGTCTACTTCATAAATTGTATGAAAATTGTTAAAATAATGGTTCAGACTCAAACAACATATGGAAATGGAGGCGCCCTTATATGGGCAGTAATGTCCACTAGTGGAGAAGTGTGGTACTGCGCCTGAACTAAATCTCACTGAACGCCCATTTTCTGAGATATCAACCTAACATTTGAAACACAACTTGTTCAGATTTTTGGCTTTTTTTTTCTTGCATTTTTAGAGTCCTCCAGGTTTTGAAAATATATATTTTATATAAAATATGAATAATTAAATTTTTAACATTGTACATTTTCATAAACTCAAACTTCTATAACTTTTTTTCAGTTTAACTTCCTTAATTTATTTCACTTCTACAAAAATCAAATGTCTTCTTTAAAACAAGACCAATCTTACATCTATATTCCAAAGCATTCTTGAATTACAAACATTTAAATTCGGAATTTGCATTTTTATGTCTATTAAAAAAAAGGGGGCGCCGCTTAAGGGGTTACAAATCTTTTTTAAAGCACTTATTTGATTTTTGTATCTGTATATACTGTACAGTACATGAGTATTGTTTGTATAAACGAAATCATCCTAAATGCCTTTTAGGACTGCTTGTCATGTTAACTCATATATTGTTTAATTTTAAAACGGTGTGTTTTGTCATTTTGACACATTTTGATGCATTCGATTTTCTTTTGCGATCCATAACTGTACACATGCATATTATTTATTTATTTTTGCTCACATTTTCTGTGCAAATCGACAGCAGGCCACAGATTCTGCATAGAGCTTAAGTTGTATTGATCCTGTAACATTAGTGGATATACATTGTCAGCCTGAGACATGCTAGTGCCTCCACAGTCGTGTAGCTGTCATGCAGATCACCCAACAACATTCATTATGACACAAAGATGTCATTTATCGCAAGCGGTGGAGGCCGTGATTGGTTATGACAGGCCACATGCCATGCTTATGTCATGTTTATTATGCTAGTGTTTATTGTAGACGCTGTCATGTTAAGCGATGGCAGGTACAGCATTTCTCCTGCTGTGCTCCAGAAAGCGGAAGAGAAGACCGCCGTGGATGATGTGAAGGAGAACACTGGAGGATTGAGCAAACCAAATCTCAGAGGTTTCTTAGATAGATGTGTGTGGATTGACACTTCAATGAAACGCAGTGACCGGCGTGTTTGTCAGGATGAAACCGAGCTCAGGAACAGGTACTAAGAAAGTGAATAACGTCATTTTCATTTGATTATGATTGAACATGTGAATGGTTGTCTACTGGTACATCACAAGTCTTGCTGATGGGTCACGGACTGGAAAATAGGCTTATTATGGGAAGGCATTTCCCATTTCATTTTTGCATCCAGTCAACCTCTACTATGGTATTTTGGCACACATTCATTTGCCAGTCGGTAGAAGCCAGCCAAAGTAGATGAACTGATGCCAACATGAACAGGTTGCTCGACATCCTCTCATCCTACGCAAAGTGAAAGAAAACATGACCCAGACTAAACCAGATCTGAATATCAACCATCGAAAACCACTCGTGTTCGTCATGTATATTGTTGAGCTTATGAGATGGATGATATATAGATAGATAGATAGATAGATAGATAGATAGATAGATAGATAGATAGATAGATAGATAGATAGATAGATAGATAGATAGATAGATAGATAGATGGATGGATGGATGGATGGATGGATTGATGGATGGATGGATGGATGATATATATATAGATAGATAGTAGGGGTGGAGCCGAACCCGAATACGGTATTCGGAAAGGCACAAATAACGTGTTTTTTACAAATACTTATTTCGAACAAATACTTTAAAAAATATTTGGATTCGGGAATAGGAAAAACTTTATATCAAAAAGCTGCGTTTCCTCATGAGACCGCAGTGCCCGGATGAGTGAGAGAGTGACGGACACAGGCTGCTCCACACAGCAACAGAGAGGAGCTGAGCGAAAAAACACTTAACTCCATCACTATTTTTGTTGAATAGATTTTTGTACCTTAACTGGGTTCCTGAGGCAGTTTATAACTTTCGTTTCGGGAAGCGGAGTTTGATCGGGAGATTATTCCATTACGCTGCATTATTGACGTCTGCAGTCCGCTCTGTTTACGTCAGCTGTTTAGCGCGGCGGTAATTTAGACAATAGGCTGTTGACAGAGTAACGTCAACGTTCGGTTAAAAAGGTTAAAAATGGTTGTGTAGTTGTGTCGAATTGTACGCACGTGTGGGAGTTATATGGTACGTTTAAGTTACTCTGTCTTTTGCAGACAGCAAGATGTAGGCTGTAGGCTTCATAATGTTCTCAATGGTATTTTATTTGTTGGTTTAACCATGGATGAGGTAACGTAGCCTAATGGCTGTTATGTTATTTTCTTTTCAATGACGTTCCTTGTTTCATTGCTGGATTTATGGAAAAACATCAACCAATATTGCATATCCATAATTATTATAATGGATATAATTAAAGAATACTTACACTATAACGTAAATTAGAAGTGTAACGCATTTTTTTTTTTACCCCTATTTTGAATTTTACTCGAATACAAATACAAATACAGATACAAATATCGGCTGCTTTGCACACCCCTAATAGATAGATAGATGATGGATTGATAGATAGATGATGGATTGATAGATAGATGGATGGATGGATGGATGGATGGATGATAGATTGATGGATGGATGGATGATGGATGATTGGATGGATGGATAAATGGATGGATGGATGATAGATTGATGGATGGATGGATGGATGGATGGATGGATGGATGGATGGACGGATGGATGGATGGATGGACGGATGGATAGATAGATAGATAGATAGATAGATAGATAGATGATGGATTGATAGATAGATGGATGGATGGATGGATGGATGGATGGATGATAGATTGATGGATGGATGGATGATGGATGGATGGATGGATGGATGGACGGATGGATGGATGGACGGATGGATGGATAGATAGATAGATAGATAGATAGATAGATAGATAGATAGATAGATAGATAGATGGATGGATGGATGGATGGATGGATGGATGATAAATGGATGGATGGATGGATGGATGGATATATGATGGATGGATGGATGGATGGATGGATGATAGATAGATAGATAGATGGATAGATAAGATAGATAGATAGATAGATAGATAGATAGATAGATCCATCCATCCATCCATCCATCTAGTCAGTCAGTCAGTCAGTCCGTCCGGAGTCTCCTCTTAAGTCTCAGTTTGAAGGAACTTCTTCTTCTAAAAGTAATTTCCAGCTCCTCATGTCTCGCTCCACCAGGATCTGTCCGTCCGTCATAGCTCAGTCCAACACACGCTTCTGTCACGTCTCAGTCTAACACACGCTTCTGTCACGTCTCTGTGTGTATTATTTAGTTGTTCCACCTGCTGAGGGACCAGGCTTGTAATTGCTTCTTTAGAAACGGGGAGAAAAATAAATAATCCCGTCTCAAAGGTAAAACCTCAACACACGTTCTGTCCCAACTCCTGATTCATTTCCACTCCGGGCCGTTTATTTGACTGCCGTAATATAGAAAGTCCAACCTGTCGTAATGAGCAGAGAACGCCTCCATTACCCCGAATCACCGGCGTAAAGCTCAGCGGGACTATACGAGGAGACGAGCTGACAGATGCGCCGTGTTCATACGCAGAAAACACAGACCGAGAGTGAGCGATGAGAGACGGCAGATGCGTTTGATCAACTTCAAGTGCTATCGTTTAAGAAGAAAACCCAATTGGGAGACGTGTTTGTGCAAATGTTGGTGCCAAAGTGCGCGATCTGTTGTTAAAGCGATATTAAGAGAAGTAGGATCTGTCTCAGTGAGCGACGTGGAGATAATGGTCTCGCTGGTGTGAAGTGATGAGGGGTTTAAGACGCTTTAAGACTAAGACTTTAAGCACAAATTGAGATGAAATGATGGTTCTAGCAGAGAGCAAATGCACTATACCATCATATCATTCTAGCTTTCTGTAGCTAAACGCTGTAAATCGTCATTTTGCACGTCTGCTGGTTTTAGAGGGTCACTTGTTTACTCTTATATATTTCTAATGCAAAAGCACATTAGTGGAACGCATTAAAGTGCATCTAATGTACAACTAGAAGGACCTTTTAAAAGACATGCATCGTGTTCTTCTCATGCTGTGCGGAGGCCATTTTATGCATTTTCTGTCTGGATGACATTGATTTATGGTGTAATTTCCCATAATGCAATTTTCTGTTACCAAACTTCAATTTCTGGTGCTGACAGAAATCTGAATACATCAGGTTAGGGTTCGTGTCATGTGATAATGACTTTTTTTGTAAGGTGTTTGTTGATGTATTGCTACTCTTTTATGCCACATTTATTATACTATACTTTGTTCTATTATATTTTGTTAATAATAATAATTTTTCATAATCAAGGACAGATTATATAGATCAAAAGTGACATTATAGACATTTGTGATGTGACAAAAGACTTGAATTTTAAATTATTTCTTTTAAACTTTCAATCCTTAAATGATAAAATGTATCACAGTTTTCTATGGAAGCTCGTTTCCGCCACAGAATAAATCATTTTAAAAGATAATTGCGAGTTTTTATCTCACAATCTCAAGACTTTATAACACGCAATTGTGACTTTATATCACACAGTTCCGACTTAAATCTTCCAATTGTGTTATGAAGTCAAAACTGTGGGATAAAACGTCAGAATTGTGAGATATAAAGTCAGAATTGTGAGATATAAAGTCAGAGTTGTGAGATATAAAGTCAGAGTTGTGAGATATAAAGTCAGAGTTGTGAGATATAAAGTCAGAGTTGTGAGATATAAAGTCAGAGTTGTGAGATATAAAGTCAGAGTTGTGAGATATAAAGTCAGAATTGTGAGATATAAAGTCAGAGTTGTGAGATATAAAGTCAGAGTTGTGAGATATAAAGTCAGAATTGTGAGATATAAAGTCAGAATTGTGAGATATAAAGTCAGAGTTGTGAGATATAAAGTCAGAGTTGTGAGATATAAAGTCAGAATTGTGAGATATAAAGTCGCAATTACCTTTTTTTATTTTATATTCTGTGGCGGAACAGTTTCCACAAAATTATGAAGCAGCAGCAAAACAGTTTTCAACACTGATAATAATCATAAATGTTTAGAACAAATCATCATATTAGCATGATTTCTGAATGATCATGTGACACTGCACATGTGACTCGGGGCCTAATGGTTAGAGAGTCGGTAACCCAAAGGTTACAGGTTTGATTCTGCAGTAGCCAATCAGGATTGCCGATTATGGCTTACAGCTTATGAAAACCTTTTCACAATATTCTAATTTTGAATTTGGGGTTTTCATAAGCTGTAAGCCATAATCATCATAAAGGCTTGAAATATCTCACTTTGCATGTAATGAGTCTATATAATATATTAGTTTCACCTTTTAAGTTGAATTACTGAAATAATTGAACTTTTGCACCATATTCTAATTTTTCGAGTTGTATAAACTGTTATTGATTTCAGAATGCAGAATTCCACGTATACCCGTGTGCCAGATGTAGTGTTTATAGTCACTAGTCATGATTAGTTTTGATCAGCTGATCGACAGCAGTGGCAGGCGCTCAGAGCGGATGCTGGGTTAAACCACAGATAAGCGAGCTTAACATATCACATATCCAGACGTGTGTCCCGGAGGATTAGAAATGTGTCAAAGCAGGAATATTACTCCGAGATTAATAAGGACTGTCGAATGCATTCATATCTACATAAGTATCTTGATGGATTTTGTGGTGTTTTTGTGTCTTGCACAGATTCATTTTTATGATTTAGTTTTTGATGAGTACAGGCTTTGCAACTGTGTAATTGGCAGGTTGTAACCAGTAATGCGCTAAGAATAAAACTTCACTTATCAACTACATCCAGATATACAACTTCCTTACTTCAGTGAAACTGATCAAATATTACTCCGTTACAAGTAAAAGTTGTAAAGACCGATTTTTACTTAAGTAAAAGTACAGAACTTGTTTTTAAAAGTATCAAATGTCAATGCATTGTTTTATTATTGTTGCATTGTTGTATGTAATACTTACAGTACCGTATGCCTCTGAAGCAACCTGTGAATACACCTGCCTATCTGTGGAATTAAAGTCAATTTAAAGTAAAGACAATTCTGTCATCATTTACTCACCCTCAAGTTGTTTCAAACCTGTGTGAATTTCTTTCTTCTGCTGAACACAAAGGAAGATATTTTGAAGAATGTCAGTAACCAAACAGTTAACTGGTCCCAGTGACTTCCATAGTATTTTTTTTCCTACTTTGCAGTCAATGGGACCAGTTAATTGTTTGGTTACCGACATTCTTCAAAATATCTTCCTTTGTGTTCAGCAGAAGAAAGAAATGCATATATATAGTATACATTTATATATAAATTCACATATAGTATATGATGACAGAATTTTCATTTTAAAGTGAACTGTCTTTTTAAGAGCGTTTAGAATGATATAAAACCTATAGAAATTAAACAACTGAATTGACAAAAAAAAAGACACAACATTTTTTTATTTAAAACTTCCACCACCCCAACTCCAGAAGTACTCCAGTATGTGTCTGCATTCATGCACATTTATGGAAGCTTGTTTACGCAACAGAATAAAACATTTGTAAAAAATAATTGTTACTTTTTATCTCAGAATTGCAAGTTTACAACTCGCAATTCTGACTTTATTTCTTAGAATTGTGAGATATAAAGTCAGAATTGCGTGTTAAGTCAGAATTCTGACTTTTTTCTCGCAATTGCGACTTTATATCTCGCAATTCTGACTTTATATCACGCAATTCTGACTTTATATCACGCAATTCTGACTTTATAACACAATTCTGACTTTATCTCGCAATTCTGACTTTATATCTCGCAATTCTGACTTTATATCACGCAATTCTGACTTTATCTCGCAATTCTGACTTTATATTACGCAATTCTGAGTTTATCTCGCAATTCTGACTTTATATCTCGCAATTCTGACTTTATATCACGCAATTCTGACTTTATCTCGCAATTCTGACTTTATATTACGCAATTCTGAGTTTATCTCGCAATTCTGACTTTATCTCGCAATTCTGACTTTATATTACGCAATTCTGACTTTATCTCACAATTCTGACTTTATATCACGCAATTCTGACTTTATCTCGCAATTCTGACTTTATATTACGCAATTCTGAGTTTATCTCGCAATTCTGACTTTATATCACGCAATTCTGACTTTATATCACGCAATTCTGACTTTATCTCGCAATTCTGACTTTATATTACGCAATTCTGACTTTATATCTCGCAATTCTGACATCTTTTCTCAGAATTGTGAGATATAAATTGCGAGTTATAGCCTAAAGTCCAATTAAGGAAAAAAAATACTGACCTTTTTTCTTTTTCTTTTTTTTAACATCAGAATAGTTTATATCTCACCATTCTGACTTTATTAAACGCAATTGCGTCTTTATATCATGCAATTCTGACTTTATATCTCACAATTGCGTATTATAAAGTCAGAATTGCGAGTATTGGAAGCTTGTTTCCGCCACATAATGAAAAATAAAAAAGGTAATTACGACTTTTTATCTCACAATTCTGACTTTATAACACGCAATTGAGAATTTATTTCACGCAATTCTGAATTTATATCTCGCAATTCTGAGAAATAAAGTCAGAATTGCGAGATGTAAACTCGCAATTGTGAAATAAAAAGTCGCAATTATTTTTTTTTATGTTTTATTCTGTGGTGGAAACGAGCTTCCATACACATTTGAATCAAGTGGTCTGTAAAAATCCAACCCAGCAACACAACCATAGCTAACCGGCCAACAGCAAAACTGCTTTAACAACGGCTGTGTCGTGTCACCTGCAAAAAACATCTAAAATCTAGTTTTAGGGATGAAAAAAGAAATCATCCCCTGACCGACGGCGTTACTACTTTCTACTCAAGGATATTGACAGATATGTTGTAGTGGGAGTATAAAGTACGATATTTGTCTTTCAAATGTAGTTAAAGTAAAAAGTTTCCAGAAAAAACAATACTCACGTAAAGTACATGTCACCCTGGTCACATGGGTACATTTTTAAACTGAGATGTATACATCATATGAACGCTGAATAAATAATCTCTCCACTGATGTGTGGTGTGTTAGGATAGGACAATATTTGGTCGAGACACAACTATTGAAAATCTGGAATCTGAGGAGCAAAAAAATGTAAACATTGAGAAAATCTCCTTTAAAGTTGTGCATTTATGTTCACGATTGTGCTGCATTCACTCACAAAAATACATGTTTTATATATTTACGGTAGGACATTTACTAAATATCTTCATGGAACATGATCTTAATATCCTCATGATTTTTGGCATAAAAGAAAAATGGATAATTTTGACCCATACAATGTATAGTTGCTATTGCCACAGATATACCCGTGCGGCTCCAGACTGGGTTTGGGTCACAGGGTCACATGTCCTCATAAAGTGTGTTTATGTACAGCACTCATGTAAATGTACTTCGGTACGGTCCAGCTCTGAGTTTCGCATCTTCCTCTTTGTCTCTCTTCAGAACTACAAAGCAGTTCTTGTGGGAATCCAGGAGTTCCTGCCAAAGGAATCCTGAATGGATCCAGCTTTAGTGTGGGAGACCGAATCCGGTACCACTGTGTGTCTGGATACACACTCGACGGCCACGCGCAGCTCACCTGTGTCACCAGCACATCGAACGTGGCCGTGTGGGATTTCCCCATTCCCATCTGCAGAGGTAAGAGCGCTGCCAGACGGCTTCTCATTTTCTGGACGCTTGATTCTCGGAGCGGTTCTTATTAAAAGGAGCCGCTTTGTGGAGCGTTGCGGGGCTTTCATGCATTTGGACTCGCTTAAAACGTCTGAATGTCTTTGCATATGATGATTAAATATCAGAGCAATTGGTTTCTGGACACAAGTGATGATCCAGCTCTTCTCAGAACTACGTTTTTGTGTAATGACATTTTAACTTTAAAGGGCTTATAGGTAAATCAATATTTAAATATATCTTGATAATTATGTTTATGCTCTGAAATTGTTTTTGTTTTTTTCAATCAGGACCCGTCATTTAAAAATAAACACATTTTCCCAAGTAGATGCAAAATGCAGTAAAATTTGTTTTTTGTCTAAATGAATACAAGGAAAATTCATTTTTGAATAATCATTTTTATTACATTTTTGTTGTGGATAAATATAATAATACCTTATAGTAAACAGATTAAATAAAAAACAACAATTAATGATCAATTAGTGCTGTCAAATCGATTAATCGCATTTAACAGAAGTGCGTGTGTGTGTGTGTGTGTGTGTGTGTGTGTGTGTGTGTGTGTGTGTGTGTGTGTGTGTGTGTGTGTGTGTGCGCGTGCGTGTGTGTGTGTGTGTGCGCGTGCGTGTGTGTGTGTGTGTGTGTGTGTGCACATATATGTATATTAGTGCTGTCAAATAGATTAATCACAATTAATCACATCTAACATAAAAGTTATGTTAGATGTGTTACATGTTACACACACACACACACACACACACACACACACACACACAAACGTGAAAACTGTTAGATGCAAATAATCGATTTGACATTAATATAATAAAATTAATATATATTATATTTTTACTTTTTATGTGCACAAAAAAAAATCCCTCAATCAGAGTTTTGAAACATTTAATTGAAACGCATCATAAACTGATCCACAAAAATGAATCAAACTTCCCAGGTTTTAAATCAGAGACTTCTCTTTCTGGACCTGCAACCAAAATCATCACAAATATATGAGTATTGGATATTTACAGTTGTTGGTGATTTCTAGTGTATGTATGAAGTCAGTTGTCATCGGTTTCACACAGCAGAGGGATCATCACAGTAACTATGAACATGTTCAGCTTGACAAGCACAAATATATATTTAAACTGCATTTCTTTGTCATTTAAAACCTGAAAGCTTCTTTTGAAGAGTTCTGCTTGTGCTGTCTCTCTTCTAAACGCCACTTGCTGTGATATTGTATTATCCGATGCAATGACTTTCAGACTTTAAGTAAGTATGCTTTAAGTGTGCAAACACTTTCCGGGCCACAGACTGGTTTCTAAAGCTGTGTTGTTTCGCTTCTTCGCTGTAAGCCCAGAATACTCTGGCTTTGGCTTTGATATATGCAGCTTTTATATTATTCTGTTATGTTGAATTTTAAATGAACGTTGTTTTTAACTTGTATTGTGCTCCTCATTTGTCTGTCTGGGACTGCGTTAGATATGGTGATTTATGAAGCGTTGTGCTGTAGATTCCTGCATTAGTCTTCTTCTGGCACAATCAAACGCACGTCGGCCCAGTGGGAAAAGCCTTCGAAATACAGTTAATAATGTAGGTGTTGCTTTAATTATCGGCGTGAGAATCTTTGATGTGCACTCAGGTATTGTGGGAAGTAGCGTTTTACATTGTTGGATTTGCATGAAGATAGAAGAATATGCTGTATCGCTTGGTTATGTGGGAAATGAGCACTAGCATATCGTTTGTGCTCGATGAAAGATGAACATGGCTCAAAACTTACTTTTTGTGTAGAAAAGGCCTCATTAAGAAGCATTTAAACCAGCAAACATGTTTGATGTATTATAGCCTCTCATCTTCTTATTAGTTTCGCTTCAGTGGCTTCTAGCTGGATGGATGAAGACAGAGACGGTGTTTGTGACTCACAGTTTAGGTTATGAAATTCTGTTTAATTGGCTTGAAGTCAAACTGGTTCAACTCTTTGATTCGAGTAAAGTTGCTGACAGATAAATGTTTATCTATCTATCTATCTATCTATCTATCTATCTATCTATCTATCTATCTATCTATCTATCCATCCATCCATCCATCCATCCATCCATCCATCCATCCATCCATCCATCCATCCATCCATCCATCCATCCATCCATCCATCCATCCATCCGTCCATCCATCCATCCATCCATCCATCCATCCATCCATCCGTACATCCATCCATCCATCCATCCATCCATCTATCTGTCCATCCATCCATCCATCCATCCATCTATCCATCCATCCATCCGTACATCCATCCATCCATCCATCCATCCATCCATTTATCCATCCATCCATCCATCCATCCATCCATCCATCCATCCATTTATCCATCCATCCATCCATCCATCCATCCATCTGTCCATCCATCCATCTGTCTATCCATCCATCTGTCCATCCATCCATCCGTCCATCCATCCATCTGTCCATCCATCCATCCATCCATTTATCCATCCATCCATCCATCCATTTATCCATCCATCCATCCATCTATCCATCCATCCATCCATCCATCCATCCATCCATCCATCCATTTATCCATCCATCCATCCATCCATCCATCTGTCCATCCATCCATCTGTCTATCCATCCATCTGTCCATCCATCCATCTATCCATCCATCCATCCATCTGTCCATCCATCCATCCATCCATCCATCCATCCATCCATCCATCCATCCATCCATCCATCTGTCCATCCATCCATCTGTCTATCCATCCATCTGTCCATCCATCCATCTATCCATCCGTCCATCCATCCATCTGTCCATCCATCCATCCATCCATCCATCCATTCATCAAAACACGCCACAAGCAACCTGGTTAATATGGCCGATTGTATTTTCCAAGCTGTATTTTTTAGCCTCAGTCACGTTATGGGAATATTTGAATATAATATCTGCTGTTTTTCTGTTGTTAGTTAGTTTAGCTGGTGCATTTGGCAAAGCTATTGTTCTGTTGGCCATAAAGTCTCCTATCCTGATCCCCAAATCAGTTTTAATGTGCTATTTTCAGCCGGGATAGTTGCACTGTCACACTGCTTGAATCATCCCACAGTCTAAATGAATGTCTTTTAATTAATGTTATATCAAATATAACACATGAATATTGGCCGGGCGTTTATGTGATTCCGGATGATTCACCAGAGAGAATAACTAGAGCCAGTTCTGTCGTTTCGTCTCGTTCAGTGAAACGAAGACTCGTGGCCTCGTGCTACAGCCAAATCACTCAAACCAGGGAGGAATCTGTTTTATACGTTTTCTGACCCCGGGCTTTTTAGCACATGCTTTTTCATCTTCAGGCGAGGGAAATTGATCCTCTTTGATGAGGATATCTGAGCCTGGAGGCTTGCCCCTTCTGGATGTCGTGAACGCCAACTATATTGCTCTTAAATGCAAAGCACGGGGAGAAATGGCGCTTGAATGAGAGTCGGCTCTTACGCTGTGGACGACTGCTTTGTGTGAATGCCAGATGAGAGGAAGACCTGTGAGAAACACTGCTAAAATGTTCCAAGAATATTAGACCTGTTGGTCATGTGCCTGTCAGAAAACAAATGTCCAGATTTTAAAAACATTAAAGAGGATCTATAATGCCCTTTTACAATATCTTGATTTAGTTTTTTAGGCTCTATAGAACAGGTTTGCATGCATTATTCTCCTCATATTCTCCAGTGTTGCGGCTCCTCTCTTCACAGTCTGTCAGTAACACTCTTGGATGTGTTTCCCGAAAGCATTGTTAGCAACTATTGTCCGTCGTTATCAGCATTTCAATGAGTCTGTGTTTCCCGAAACCATCGTTCCAACGAACATTCGCAAACGGCATCGCAGAGTTGTGTGTGTGAGCGACAGATCTCCTGTGATTAGAAGAAGAGTTTCTAGAGAAGAAGACATGTGGACTCAATAAATCATTGTATCGAGCAAAATAAGCAATCTGACATTCAGTGCAATCTGTGTCTTATTTATAATACATACAAATGTCATTTACGTCTTTAGTTTGTCAAGAGATTTAAAGTGTAGTGTTTGAAGAGTGTGTGTGTGTGTGTGTGTGTGTGTGTGTGTGTGTGTGTGTGTGTGTGTGTGTGTGTGTGTGTGTGTGTGTGTGTGTGTGTGTGTGTGAACGAGCTCAAATGTGTAAAAACGAGTCTATGAGTGAATCTGGAAATAAAGCAAAATAATGATGGACAGATGCATTTTTATGATGGTTAGATGCACTTTTATGATGGACGGATGCACTTTTATGATGGATGGATGCACTTTTATGATGGACGGATGCACTTTTATGATGGACGGATGCATTTTTATGATGGACAGATGCACTTTTATGATGGACAGATGCACTTTTATGATGGATGGATGCACTTTTATGATGGATAGATGCACTTTTATGATGGATGGAGGCACTTTTATGATGGATGGAGGCACTTTTATAATGGATGGATGCACTTTTATGATGGATAGATGCACTTTTATGATGGATGGAGGCACTTTTATGATGGATGGAGGCACTTTTATGATGGATGGAGGCACTTTTATGATGGATTGATGCACTTTTATGATGGATTGATGCACTTTTATGATGGATAGATGCACTTTTATGATGGATAGATGCACTTTTATGAGCATTGCTTGGTCACTGGTTGAGCTAAACTGGTATTATCTAATTGTGTAGTTAAATTTAACAGCTGACAGATATTCAACATAATTCATGTGTGAGACAGTCTAACAGAAGGATGGACAAAACCTGTCAAATATCAACTGAGTTCTGCTCATATTTTATTACCATTTTCTAAACTATAGCGAATAAACTGATAATGTGAGAAATGTTGAAGTGTTTGGAAAAATATTGGTTTGACTGTATATAAAACCAAATCTGTGATGAACGTTGTTGAAGACCAGATAACTTTAATGAGAACTTTAACTTTTTCAGAGAACTTCATGAGAGAGTTTCAATAGACACACACACACATATATATATATAAGCAATTCTGTGGTGAATAGCCATGGGAAAACATTCCTGCAACGCTTCTCCATCTTCCTCTCAGCTCTTCGGTGTCTCTGAGAGAGGATTGGGACCCTCAGAACGGGCAGATGGTCTTTTGATCCCTTTTCCTCAGAGAAACTGCCCATTCTCCTGATGTCGGAGCGCATCCAAGAGTCTCCAGAAACACTTGAGTGGCAGAAATCTCCCAATCCAGATGGATCGAGCCAGATTGAGGACACACACTCTCAGAAGCGCTCGAGTTCTTGCTGTGCGAGCAGTTTCAGTGGTTTGACTGGTTGTCGGACACATGTTTCCGGTAACTCTGTCCATATCGACGCTCGGAGGAGAATTTCTGAACGGCTCGGTCTTTCTGACGGCTTTAAACCCTGCCGAACATGTCGAGATGTTTTCCTCGCTGTGACAGTTTAGTGCACGGGAAAGCGAGCTTATCTTATCTCTGCGAACCTCCTTGCTCGGTTAGCAGCCAGTTCCAAAACCGAGTACATCAAACCCATTTTCACAGAGTAGCTGTTTGTCTCAGAGCAATATCCCAACCATGAATGCTGAAATTCAGCATAAAAATGTAATGTATAGTGTAAAACACATTATCATTTCAAAGGCTTCTGAATTCAGGACCCACGGCTGCCAGCAGCGGCAAAGTTCATGCAAAAGCAGCTCTCATATCATGTGTGTGTGTGTGTGTGTGTGTGTGTGTGTGTGTGTGTGTGAGAGTGTGTGTGTGTGTGTGTGTGTGTGTGTGTGTGTGTGTGTGTGTGTGTGTGTGTGTGTGTGTGTGTGTGTGTGTGTGTGTGTGTGTGTGTGTGTGTGTGTGTGTGTGTGTGTGTGTGTGTGTGTGTGAGTGAGAGAGGGTGTGTGCCGACGTTCTCGTCAGGGCCGTAAAACACAGAGAAGTGACATTGTATGAGGATGATGGAGAAACACACACACATTAGCTTCGGTTAAACAGGCGTATAATAATTTGGGTAAATGTGTAATCTAGATTTATGCCTATTTTTCCACATCTTCACGGACACAACAATGATTTCCCTCGTGTGTTAATATTTTTCCTTGTAATAATGTATGATTTGCAAAAATGAAAACTGCTGCGTCTGTTTAGATGAGAGAATCAAAGTGTGTGTGTTGTTCACACGCTACATAATGGCCAAGCACGCGCCCTTAAAATGGCATATGACTAACGCGCGGCGCCGCGTAATCCTATCTCTTGAATATTGCCATTTATAAATATTGTTTCAATTAGAAACATATTTAGCTTTGTCACTATTTTCAAAAGGTAGTTTCACTGTTTAGCTTGAGTGGTTTTTCCTCATCGTTTGCCATTGATGAGTGACGCAAGTGCTTTCTTTTCTGTTCTGTTCCTTTTCTTAGTTTTGTAAGAAAAGGAATGGAAATGTACAATAAGTATCATTAATACAGACATTGCTAAAGGCCATAATTTGGATCTATTGTGCAATTTCACTGTTGTTTCTCTATTTTGTTCTTTAACAGAAAACGTTGTAGTGCTAATGCAAGGAAATCAAGATCATTAGATATACGGGTGAAGCCGCAGAGAATGATGGGAAACGCACTTCATTGCACAAGCCTGTCGCTTCATTAACTGACTAAATGAACAGTATTTGCTGGCATGTTTTGAACAGTAGACACTATGTTAGAAAAATTAATTGTATAGTCAACATTCACAATTAAAACTTAATTGAGCAACACCAGTTTTTTTTTCCATGCTCTATTTCCACCAAAGTTATTTTGCTTCCTCCAGTTACACGGTTTCTTTCTTGGGGAAGATGAAGTACCCGGTGGCAAAGAATCTCATATATTGGGATTATTGATTTCTTCATGTGCTCTGTAGGTGTGTCACAGGTGTGTGTGATCAGCTGTCGAGTGAACACCTGTGATGCATCATAACACACAGTTACCGCATGTAAACCTGTGAGCCGACTCTGCATCTGCTCATAATAATAATAATGATTTCCTGACGCCGGATGCATGGAGGACGAGGTGTGTGTAAATGGGAGATGGGAAGACAATGACACGCTTTATTTAAATCATCCAACAGGAATTTAAACACCAACTATCTGCCTGTCAATAGAGGTAATAATAATAATAATAATAATAATGGATTTTATTTAAGGCGCCTTTCACAAGGTCACCATACAACAAGTAGCAGCAATAACAATATTAAAACAGTAAATAACATATAACAATTGCTATTTTTTCAATTACAATTTTAACAATTTTCAGCGTGAAAAACATACAAAACGCGTCTAAAATGAGAAAGAGCTTGAGATTGACTGTACAAACAATATTTGACAATAAATCTGAGGTATATCTTTACAGACTGACTAAAGCTACAGAACTGAGAAGCGAATGCATCGCTGTGATTCACAGAAACGACTGGATCCTGGCGGAGAAAGCTGGATTTTACGTTATTATTGTGTTATTATGCAGAATTATGATGTAAAATTATACCCTATATATTGTATTGTTAAAGTATATATTTTATTGATAAGTGATCACCCAGATTTAGACCTACAGTTGAAACTGGAAAAATGAGAATATGGTGCAAAAGTTCATTTATTTCAGTAATTCACCTTAAAAAACTAATATATTATATAGACTCATTACATGCAAAGTGAGATATTTCCAGCCTTTATTTGTTATAATTACAGCTTTTCACAATATTCTAATTTTGAATTGGGGTTTTCATAAGCTGTAAGCCATAATCATCACAATTGTTAAGGAAATAAAGACTTGAAATATCTCACTTTGCATGTCAAGACATTTATAATGTTACAAAAGATTATATTTCGAATAAATGCTGTTCTTTTGAACTTTCTATTCATCAAAGAATCCTGAAAATTAAAATCCATTTTGTTTCCTCAAAAATATGAACTTTCAACATTGATAATAATCATAAATGTTTCTTGAGCATCAACTCGTCATACATCAACTCGTCATATTATAATAATACATAAATTCAGCTTTAATCACAGGAATAAATTACACTTTACTATATATTTACATAGAGTTATTAGAGTTTGTAATCTTACGTGTGTGTATATGTCCACTAATTTGCATAAGATAGAGAACAGTTCTTTGAAATCATTTCACAATATTACTGTTTGTAATCTTACGTCCAAAACATTTGAATGGTAGTGTGTGTGTATATCTCCACTAATTTGCATAATCCCGTTGCAAAGTTGCTCTCTCTCTCTCTCTCTCTCTCTCTCTCTCTCTCTCTCTCTCTCTCTCTCTCTCTCTCTCTCTCTCTCTCTCTCTCTCTCTCTCTATCTCCATCTCTATCTCTCTCTCTCTCTATCTCTATCTCTCTCTCTCTCGGCAAATTTGCTTGTATGTATTTCCCCGGTGTTGAAATCTGGCTCATATAAATGTGAGGAATCACGATTCGATGTCAATATCCATGATCACTGGATCTCTGGTGAGTTGTAAGGAACTCTATATCGAGTCCAAGCTTTGGTTTAAACTGATAATCGTTGGTGTTTTCTCAGTTAAATCCAGTCACTGAGCAGTTCTGAGACTCAGTCTGAAGACTAAACGGTTGTAATGTTTCTCAACTGATGCAAATGTACCACAGATGTAAACACCGAGGGAAAGCGGATTGTGCTGTGTGTACGCACGAAGTATACGTTTCATTTTAAACATAAGCAAGATGTTTTTCTACCTTACAAGGACGCGTTAAAGTCCCTCAGTGGCGTATATAATCTCACTGTACTGACTCAGAGAAACATAAAGACATGTCTGTCTGACACATACATATTAAATAATAAATAGAAATCTCTTGGCTAAAGTAACTGGTGTAGCTTCCGTGGTTCAACCATAACCGGGGAAAGCATGATTTTCAAGTCTACACACTCCAGCTGAGAGAGTGTGTGTGTTCCTGCGGGAAAGTGACGTCAATGCAATCCCTCTATAGAGACATGCTTTTGTTGAATATAATGCAGTATGTGTGTAATGTACAGCATTACATCTTGCTCATGTATTTTAAGGAAGTAAATGGGTTTGATTTTGATTGCATGTTGATTTGAAGCTGTTTCTCTTTTAATATTAATTCAGCCTAGAAATGCCACAGGCTTGAAATGCTAATATGCATACTTGAGTTTTTGGCGTTGGTAATGCATATTCATAATCTGATGTGTTCAGACAGTGTCCCCAAAAACTATTTGGGCAATGTCATGCTTAAAAGTGAGAATGTGTGCAAACAAATTATGCTTGATTTCTTCTTTTTACACCGTGCCTTTTAATGAAAAATAAATGTAAAATGATGCAATTCACTTCGGCTGAATGCGAAAATACATTTTGCATGCGCTGTAGAGTCAGACGAGGCTAATGTAAACCATAATGTAAGCATATTCAACAGGGTTTGAGTTTATTCTCTAACACTCACAGAAGAGTGTTGAACTTGCAGTCGGATGAAAGAAGAGAAAACGACAGTTCATCCTTCAGAATGAAAGATAATGAGAATCCAAATGAATCTTGATAAGCAACATTAATCCCTCATAGTGTGATGTTTGTTCTTCTGGGCTCGGCTTTAATGAGTGAGGATAAGGGATGTACCGATCTGTTATCCAGTAGCTTTCATGTTCCCATCATCAGCCGACACTAGATCCAGCAAACGCCTTGACTTCACTGAGACTTCTGTATTATATGGACTGGCTATTGACCGCTCGCTCTGTCTAATTGCAAAAAAAGAAAATAAAAAAGGACTTTCTTGATCTGGCAAGCTGTAATCTGATTGGTTGAGTGTGGAAAATTGAGTCCACCTGCAAACAAAAGCGATGTTTCCATCCAAAGTTGCAGATTTAACTTGTGAAAATTGCATTAACCCCTTGACTGATTTCCTAAATAAATTACAGAGGAGCCGTAATTTATCAATTTGCAACAAGAATATGTTCATACTCCTGAGGCGTGTTCAGACCTTTATTTTGAAATAGTGATGAACATGAAAAATCATGAAAGAATGGTAGAAACCTCAGTTTGTGTTCATGCCAAGAGTTCAAAAGATAGCATCCGTTCAATTCTTTTAGAAAAAAAGCTCTGAAAATGTTTTGAATATAAAGAAAATAATAATAGATTCAGCATTAGTGATGTGTCAGCGAGCTATAATGCACATACGTGATCTTCTGTGTTTCTTAGAGGTTGAGTTCATTTCTAAATCTGACAAACTTCCAACACTACTTCTGAATAGGATGTCTACTTCATAAATTGTATGAAAATTGTAAAAATAATGGTTCAGATCAGTTTCCATCCAGTGTTTTTTTATGCGATATCCCAAAATACACATAAAAAATATGGATGGTGGATGGAAACATAGCCAAAGCTGTGTTGACACAGCAAGCTTTTGATGCTAAAATAATGACTTTTTCATGTTAGAAGCATCCAAATAGATAGTATATTGAGGCAGTTAATACCAAATAAACTAGCTTTCCATGAACAGAGCTGAAATTATTACGTTGTTTTCTTAATTATGCCTGTGAAAAGTACTTATTTGTAATAAAAAACATACATTTTTAATTAAGAATATATCATAAAATGTACTGCATTCCTTGCATTGTCTTTGAATAGTACTGATTTGAAGTTTTAAATACTTTTGGATCATAAATACATACTGTATATTCCGATATTTTCTTTCTTTTAGGAGACGATAACTTTATTTGTTGTGCACTGTCATCTTTACAACTTTGCAGACCTTTTACAATCACAAACAAAATTTGAAAAAGCACTTTAAATGACCTTGTTTTATTCACTGCGGTCTGTTCTTGTGGTTTAATCTGCTATATCCCTAAACGGCATGTGGAAAACAAATAGTGTAGTCGCTTTATATGTTGGTCAGACGGTTTCTTCCCGCCGAAGTGTGCAGTTCTTCACCAGAATAAGCTGTCGTGTAAACTGGGCTTTTTTGCTGTTTAGACAAAATTTTTGTTTACATGCAACTCTCCTCTGCATTGCAAATATGTTCCATTACCTGCATATAGAAGCAGATCTGGATCCCGTGCGGCTGGAAACTCACGGCTTATTTCCTCCTCGCATGATCTGTCGAGAGAGACCTGTGATAAAGCACGAGTTCGCCTAAAATAGCTTTTTTAGGGCAGAAATGCCGACATGTAAGGCAATTTGCAGCTCAGGGAACATGGACTGCCAGAATGCATTAATAGGTATGAAGCTTTTTTAGAAATATTAGTAATGGATGTTCCTCTGCTTTGCACAAATGCACCTGGATTCATAATGTGCATTTTGAATTATATTTAAATACGCATGTCATTTACAAACCGGGAATCATATCTCTCGCTGTCAGATGTGCATATGGACCTGTGGAAATAACTTGAACTATAGTGTTCAGACTCTGTAGTGCACACATTTTCATTTTCAGAGTGATTGAGGAAGATTTTCACTGATTTTCACTGACTTTACTGCAGAACATAAAATTAGTTGTTCTGAACAACATTAATTTGGACCCCATTGACTTTTATTGCATTGACAAAAAAAATCAAATAAAATAAAAAAGATTTTGTGTTCCACAGATGAAAGAAAGTCGTACAAGTTTGGAGCAACATCAATGACTAATAAATGACTAAAAGAATACGTCTGTTTTTCACATAAAGCTATTATATCTTCAGAAGGCTTGAAGTATTGTGCTTTTGTGGAGTTTGACAGCTCACTATGAGTGATTGTTTCATGTAAAAGAGCTTCAGAGCTTCTATTTTTGTGTTGCATGGGGAAAACAAAGCAATATGGGGTTGGATTGACATGAGAGAGACTGAATGCAATGATCCATTTACCCTTAAAATCAAATGCATTATTTTTTTGTGTGCATACCACTTGTGTGTGCAATATGTTGCATTAGCAGATGTCCTGTTGATATGTGTTTTAAATATAAAAAACCCTTCATTAAGTGCAAGTGTTTTGTTAAGATGCTTTTCTCTCATCCTGCATGAAGCTAATTAGATTAATTATCAGACACTGTCTCTGTTTTCAAGCTAGTCTCGGGCTGCATAATTAAGTGTTGATTTTAGTTTTGTTTTTTGAAAAATAAATGCTTGCAAAACCCATATAATACTCATTAAAACAATCATTCTGTTCCTCGGAACATAACCAGCAATTAGTGCGATCAACCTGGTGTATAATAATGGCTCTTATCGTTGTTTATTGGCTTGTTGGCAGACAACAGTATAATAGTGTTGGCAAAGTATACACAAAGACACCAAAATGTATTTCGGAGGAGCTTTATCTCGCCGTGTGATGCTCATCTTCTGCCATAATCATATTGTCAATGATTCAGCCTCAAAACTGATCTTTGACTCGCTCTAACAGACGATGACCCCTTCATGCCGTCAGTCAAAGCTCGTTCCATAATGCAATATTGTTTCTGAGCATCTTCAGCATGTTCTAGTACACATCTGTTAAAGGGGACATATCATGAGAATCTGGCTTGTCCCGTGTGTAAGCGCTGTAATCGGCGCATCTACCAACCCTGAAAACATGAAAAGTGAAACCCAGTGACTTAGTTCTGGTGAGTCTTTCTCTGCAAGCATGTTATAAAATAAGCCGATCAGATTCCTGACGTATGAAGAGGATCTTATTATAATATTACCGGCCCTTAATCTGCACGGTTACACACACCAGCCGACATCCGGTTCCTCACGCGACAGCAGAGACCAGTTCTAACGCGACGCAGAAGATCCAGCAAAGCATGAAACTGTTCTGTGGTCGAGCACCAGTGTTGGGGAAATGCATTACAAGTGACTTGAGTTATGTAATCGGATTACTTTTACAAGTAACTAGTAAAGTAACGCATTACTTTTAAAATTACTTTTAGAGTTACTTTTTCAAATAAGTAACACAAGTTACTTTGTTTTCTCATTTATTGACTGACAGCTCTCCTGTCCTCATGTTGAGACAAATCAAAGTGCAGAGGCATTACATTTTTACAAAAAACATAAATTTTTATGCATTTAATCTCACTTTATTGACCAATGTACTTATTTCTGACCTTCGATGATTCAGTTAAATAAGCAAATATGACTTTAGATAGATAGAAAGGTTTGCTGGTTTGCTTTCCTCTACTGTACACATGTCCTTCAGCCTGAGGATTATTATTTCACTTTTGGTGTGAAAGGGTCTTTACATTTGCCCAAAAATATAACTTTTGTGTTATAATAAAACAAGCCCAGCCGAGGGTGGGAAGAAAAGTAACGCAAAAGTAACGTAACGCATTACTTTCTAAAAAACTAACTAAGTAATTGAATTAGTTACTTTTTAAGGGAGTAACGCAATATAGTAATGCATTTCTTTTAAAAGTAAGTTTCCCCAACACTGTTGAACACAGACGAGCACTGGACACTAGAGACCAGAACATGTCAGCGCTGTCTTATAAACACCTCAGGAACTGTGGACACTTGTGTAAGAGTTCAACATGATGATGAGATGATCAGTGTAACTCCACAACAACTACACAAATGTCTCCGCTAACATCCAGAAACTCTTCCTGAGTCTCTCCGTAAGGCTGCGCTCGCTACTGGTTACTCTGGGATTCTGGAGGAGTGAGATCGGCCAGTTCTGAGTTTCTGAAGCTCGTGTAAAGACTCCGCCCTCTTTCTGAACGGAGGCGGAGCTAGAGCTCATTTGCATTTAAAGGGACACACACACAAACGGCGTGTTTTTGCTCACACCCAAAAAAGGGCAAATTTGACGAGATATAATAAATGATCTGGGGGGATTTTGAGCTGAAGTTTCACACACGTTCTGAGGACACCATAGATTTATATTACATCTTGTGAAAAGGGGCGTAATATGTCAAGTTTAAGTTTGTGTGTTTGTTTGTTTGTCGGCAGCGGAGGACACGTGTGGCGGGACTTTCCGCGGCTCCAGCGGGAGCATCTCCAGTCCAGATTTCCAGAAGGATTATCAGAGCAGTGGCGAATGCACGTGGACGATCCTCGCGGATCCGGGAGACACGATCTCTCTGGTCTTCACTGAGTTCCAGATGGACAGCAAACTCGACTCTCTAGAAGTGGAGGGATCCGATCCGCCGACTATATGGTGAGAATGAGACTGGATTGTTACTGGATCTGATGAGTGTTAAACTGTATAGTCATCCGAGGACACGAGTTTCCTTCACATCTGGGCTAGTGACATCTGTCTTGAGTCGCTTCACTGCATGATTTGAAAAAAAAAAACTTCTGTTCGTTTGTTTGTTCGTTCGTTCGTTCATTCATTCATTCATTCAATCATTCATTCATTCGAGGAAAAAGTGCACAATATACCCTATATATCAATAACATTTATTATTTATTCACTTATTTATTGATTCAATATATATATATATATATATATATATATATAATACAAATACAAATACCATATACACCCAATATATAAATAAAATATGGTCTTTATTTATTTATTTTGTATTTTGTGTTGATATAAAAAAAATACACTGTATATTCATATTTATTTCATATGAATACCCTAAATATCCAATATATAAATACAATTATATTATATTTATTTATCGTTTGATTTAATATGTTGATATGAAAATACACGGTACACCCTATGTATAAAAATACAGTATTTATTTATTTATTTCATATAAAATATAAATACCCTATATCCCAAAATATAAATAAAATAGGTTATTTGTTATTTATTTAAAATACAAATACCCTATATACCCAATATATACATAACATAGGGTGTTTATTTATTTATTTGTCGTTTGATTTTATATGTTGATATAAAAATACACTATATAAAAAAAATACTTTTTTAATATATTCATTATTCATTTATTTTAAAATATAAATATACCCAATATATAAACAAAATAGGGTATTTATTTATTTAATGTTTGTTTCTATGTTTACACTATAGACAATATATCAATAAAATGGGGTATATTATTTGTTTATATGTATTTATTGATGCAGATAATGGTGCAAGCCATGTTTATGAGTGTGGTGTCTTTGACCTTGCTCAGTTTTTGAGGATGAAGGCAAAATCTGTCCATGTTGGAACTGGTGTAATTTGACTGAATTGCAGTGGATTTGCATCAACACAGCTTGACTGATTAGATGCATTGTCAATAAAAGTTGTGGGAAGGTTTTTCTTTTCCTTTCTGCTTTGTTATCCTTACTATACATGATTACATGCTTAGTTGCATTGTATTATTTGCATTTCATTGACTTTCCCTACAGCCACCCAACAAAATCAATGTTTCATACATGTATTTATTTGATAAATAGCTGCATCATTAGTCCTTTTGTGTGTTTTTTCCCTTCCCACACAATCATCTCTAGTCCATTCTGCAGAAAGCATCGTTCAGAATTAATGTATGCATTGACAAGATTCAACATCTTAATTTCAAAGTGTGGAAATGATTTTCTGTATGACAATTGCAGGGAAGGGAATGTGCGGTTTATGTGTTAGATTGTCCAAAGAAGCTACTCAGGAGGTGCCAAAACTTCTATCAAACCTCTGAAATGACTTTTGTGAGCTCGTGAGAATGATATGAAATAAGAATTGATGCCTTGGACTTGATTCGATGCAGCTTGCATGACTCTGCAAATCTTCAGACTTCAGTGTCGGCGGAGGAGAGCAGCGCCGAGCTGAACCAATTCTCCCTGTAACTCCACACTTTCTGTGGCAACATTTCTGCAAAAAGCTAAATACGTGCACTGTAAAAAAAAGAAAGAGGTAATATTCCGGCAGCTGGGGTGGCAGAAAAAAAACATCTCGTAAAAATACAGTCATTTTCCGTTATTAAAAAACAGTTTATAACTGTAATTTTACATAAGATCTGTGACATTACAAATATATAAAGTGTTTTTTTTCTCTTTAGCTATTTCATGTTTAATGAAAATGTATATTTACTTGAATAAAAACAATACATGTATCTATAAATAAGGTTAAACACTGCTGTATACAAATAACCAGCCTCTTAACTGCAAAATAAGGTTTCTTTTTTGTTTTTATTTAATAAAAACAGTTTAAACAAAGTAAGTTTTTATTTCAGTTACATGTTTTCCACGTTATTTTACAGCGGTTACGTCAATTTACATTATATTTCTGTCATTATACGGAATTAAAAAAATAAAACAGGAAAAATCTCTCAAATAAATTAAAAATAAATATTTTTTTTTACAGTACCAATATCACTGCAGTTTCCAACAGAAATAAACACTAGAGGCAATACAACAACAAGCACTTTTTATCGTTTGTACACACAATTATGAATACGGGGGCAGATTATGGATTAATAAAGACTTGTTTTCACGCAGCTCCTTGCTCAATTATGTTATGACCTCTTTTTACCACAGTGCATGACTAATATATTTTGGAGTTTGCATCAATTCACCAGCTTATTCAGTTTTACTGACTTATTAAGCTTGCGAATGCCTGGTTCCGATTACGTTTTTGTCACATTTGCTTTTGTTAACACTATCGGGTAGGTTTCGGGTTTAGTTGTACGTTATTTTAAAATAGATCATTAAGCTTTTAGCGCCACTCATTAGACATTTAGGGTACGCTTACACGACAACGATATGCTTGAAACAGAGACGCTTGAGTCAAAACGATCCCCATTCACACGGATCCGTGTAAACGAGTAAAAACGCTGTATTCTGCTGCCTGGCCAGTAGATGGCGATGTGACACTATAGACTGAACACGTAATACGCATGTTCACGACATCTTCGTCTTCAGAGATTAACGTTTTTGTTGTTTACACGGACACCGTTTTCAAAAACTTGCACTTTCAAAACTTCAAAACGGCGGTGTCGTGTAAACAGCCCGTAAAATTCAGAACTGCATTGATACGTACAAACTCCTACGTAATAAAATGTTGCCATATTCACGTTCATCTGTTCCGGAAAAAAAAAAAAACGCTTTTAGCGCAGTGTTAATTTTGACAGTAGTAGTAGTACATTTTGACATAGTCTTTTGACTAAAATGCCATTCAGTTTTAGTCATATTTTAGTCATCTCAATTGTTTAAGTTATAGTCTAGTTTTAGTCGACGAAATACAATAAGATTGTAGTGTAGATCACTCCGCCCAAGTAGCAGTGCTTCGGCTTCTGAGAATATAGTTCCCAGTATGTATACGGTTAGAAGATGGCTGTGTCTCATGTGACCTTGTTATTTGTACACTTTTTGTGTCACTTTATGTCACTTATTGGGACCAGTATGCTAGCTGGAGCCATTTACCTCCAGTCTTTATGCTAAGCTAGGCTAGCGGTGTGTGTGTCAGACAGTTACGGCACGCACGGAGATGAGAAGGGTGTGTGTGGACTTATCTAACTCTGGGGGATACGGGGAATAAGAT
>NC_136885.1:35930412-35942912 GCF_949152265.1 Phoxinus phoxinus
AGACAATAGGACAGATGCAGTTAATGCTGTAGTCAGACTCGACCTCGTCAAACACACTCACTCTATTAATACAGAAATGCACATTATGTTCTCCATAACAATAATGTTATCTGGCCTCCGCCGGTGTTGCACGGTTATTGGGCGCTTGTATTATATCCTCACCTTTAGGCTGAACTGTTGAACACACACCGGTCATGTCGACCACCGCAGCCGGACGCTTATCTCCGGGGAGCCGCTCTGAGGCGCGCGGCACAGGGGGAATTATCCAGCGCTGGCGGTGTAAAGTCAAGCGCTCTGTTATTATCAGTCACACTTAGAAGTATGGATTCAAACAACACTGAATATTACACACTTGTCCTGGACCGTTTGTGTTCATGAGTGACACATCAAGTTGCGCTAGCGACTGAACTACATTTTTCACTTTAAAATTCAGTTCCCGATCCAAAATATAAAAAACAAAAACAATATATGATGGATATGATTTTTTTTTTCTTTTCTTTTTTTTTCAATTTTGTTACTTTATCCGTATTATAGTATGTTTTATTTCTTTCTTTCTTTTTAGTTGTTTTATTATTAGGATATAGTAATATATATAGGATATCCTATACAGGATATCACACTTGGAGGAGGGTATTTATTTATTTATTTAATTCGTTTCATTTAGTTTTTTTTAGTGTTTAACAAAATCATAGTGTTTCATTTTTTTAACCTTTTATGATGATTTTTTTTAACCTTTTAGGCTTGTATGATGGTTTTTATTCTATTTTATTTTATTTTATGGGGTTTTTATGTAAAAAATAATTTCAGTTTCATGTTTTTCTTTTTTCTTTTTTTTATGCAACAACAATCAACCTACATATTCGACATAACAACACAACCAACAACACGACAACACAACATGCATACAGACATACATTGTGCTTTTACATCGTGTATAAGAAAAAATAAAGAGAAATAAAGAAAAAGAATAACATCAGTAGATCATAAAGGCAAAACCTGCAATTCATCCAGTTACAGTTATAATTGTTTTTGGAGATAACTTATGAAAGGACGCCACATGACAGTGAACATGTTTAACTTTTTCAACCAGGATATAAAAATACAGGATTTTAAAGACTTGTAGGACGATTTTTATTTTATTTTTATTTTTATTTTATTTTATTTTATTTTATTTTATTTTAATTTTATTATTTATTTTATTTATTATTATTATTTTTTTTATGTTATTTAAGATCAAGATTTCAAAGACTTGTAGGAGGGTTTTAATTTAATTTAATTTAATTTTACTTTATTTAATTAAATTTTATTATTTGAATTATTTTTTTTTATCATAATTTTTTTAAATTATTATTATTATTATTATTATTAATTTTATTTTTTTTAATGTTATTTATGTAATGTTATTTTTGCAGTGAGTTGTAGTGTTCAGGTGACGTGGGCTCAATGGTAAATGTTACTGGTGCCAAATTTTGCTCTCCGAATATTTCTCCTGGAGATCAGACCCGGTTCTGCCGTCTCTCAGGAGCGAGTGTGTTTCGGATCCGGCCTTCAACATGCGCTGATGCCTGACGTTTTACAAACCCACAAAAAAATCTCTCGTTTGCCCTTTTCAACATTACAGACCTGACAAGTGTTTGAGACTCAAGTATGAAATATGAGTTCCTTCAAAAGATCTCACTGTAATAATTGCGGCGCTGTGTTTGATTGACAGGCCGGGGCCGAGTGGGTTAGAGTTCACGGGGAACGAGATGAAATGCTTCAGCCTTGAAGTGCTTTTACTGTTTTACTGTCACAGCGATCGACTGAAGCGATGACTGAGTCCTGCACGTGTTTGCGGATCGAGGAAACTGTCACTCATTTGCATCTCAGTAAATATCAGTCATTATAAAGGTCATATTTTATGGCATGTGAAGCTTCAAATACTTCCTCCATTTATTTTGCAACCAGGGTCACCTTATAATCACATCATGAATCCTTCAATCCATCCACGAGCTTTACTCGTTCATATCTTAGAAGTTTAGTTGTCAGTTATGTTTTGCAGTAAGAACTTAATCTTCAATGTTTCTCTTGAATGTACTCAGCAGAAGTATAGTTATTGTCTGTGAGAGTAAAGCGCTGTGAACAGCAGCTCGGATCACATGATCTAGAGGAGAAATGTTTATATTGCAGTTTGAGAAATTCATCAGATCATTTTTCACTCGATTCTGAGTATATGATGCATTTTCTCTCGTTTTATTGCTGATTTAACGCATGTTATTGTAACCCAAGTTTAGTGAAACTTGTTGAGATTTTATCTTCCACTGTTCAAGATTATAAATCGCTGGACAGTGTTGGGGAAGTTACTTTTAAAAAGTAGTTTTTGCTCGTTACTTGTTACTTCTTAAAGGGTTAGTTCACCCAAAAATGAAAATTCAGTCAGTAATTACTCACCCTCATGTTGTTCCAACCATGCAAGTCTTTCGTTCATCTTCGGATCACAAATGAAGATATTTTTGATGAAATCTGAAGGCAGTCTCACTCCTCCATAGGCTTTCAGAGGGACCCGAACTCGCCGGCCCAGAATAGTGATTAAAACATCGTTACAATAGTCCAAGTGACTACAGTGGCTCTGCATTAAGTTTATCATGCGACGTCAATACTTTATGTGCGGAAAAACAACAAAAATAACGACTTTATTCCACTATTCATTTCCTTCTCTGTGTCTCTAGGTAGTTCACGTAGTGTTTTAGCGCAGCGCGTCTGTGTTGCACGTCACCACGTAGACTCACTATTGGCCGACGCTGGTCATGTGTGTGGTGACGCGCTGCGCTAAAAAAGTGATTCAAAAAGTAATCCGTTACTTTACTTAGTTACCCCCTTTGGAAAGTAACTTTTTACGTTGTTACTTTTACGTTACGTTTATGTTGCTTGAGTTTGCGCAGAACCCAATATCTGTTCCTACTGTAAATGTGTGTAGGCCTACATGAAGTTCTACTATGAACTCATACTTATTGAAAAACTAGAAGAAGAAAAAAAAAAAAAAAGAGATTTTAAAATAGAAAAATAAAGATTTTTATTTAAAAAACATTTGAAAAACCTGTATAAAGTGAACACCAAAGAACAAGGTTAACTATTGACGCGATCATGAAAAATGTCACAAAGAACCGGCAAAAGTAATGATTATGAATATGTCAAATATAGCAAGGAGACATTTTATTGTTTATTAATAAACAAGTGTTTTCTGTCGGTGTCGCTGCAAAGATGGAGTTGACGATGCTGGGGTGTTTCCCGAAAGCATCGTGAGCCAACTATAGTCCGTCGTTATCAGCAGTTCAACGAGTCCGTGTTTCCCGAAACCATCGTTCCAACGAACGTTCGCAAACAGCATCGCAAACTTGCGCAAACAGCGACGGCTCTCGAGCTGTGGTTAGAAGAAGAGTTTCTAGTTTACATGAGATGTAGACTGAATAAATCCTGATCTTTAAATAAGCAAGCTGACATTCAGTGTAACCCGTGTTATTTATTTAGAATTCATACAAATGTAATTTACGTCTTTTAGTTTGTCAAGAGATTTAAAGCACCGTTTTTGAAGACTGCGCATGTGCGAACGAGCTCTACTGTGTAAGAACGAGACAAATATTGAGTCTGGTGATAAAGCAAAATAACTGAGAACAATTAGAAATGTTCTTCAGATGCCATGTCTGTAACATATGACAAAATCTAGCGTTAATTCGATCTCAAACAGATTCATTAAAATAAGTTATTAGTGCACTACGTGCGAGACGTCATAAACCAGCGTGGTTGAACGATACTTTGCGACATACGGTTTCGGGAAACAGTCGTGACTAGCTAGTTGATTTCTCCAACGATGCATCATACTATGGTAGTTAAGCAGCGAGCTATATAGTTGTACGGGACACAAGCTCTTGTAGCTCCGCCCCCTGTGCCGGGAGCAGCAGCTCATTTGCATTTAAAGGGACAGACACAAAACAGTGTGTTTTTGCTCACCCTCAAAAAGTGACAATTTTAACATGATATATAAAAATATCTGTGGGGTATTTTGAGCTAAAACTTCACACACACACACACACACACACACACACACACGCATGCACGCACGCACGCACGTACGTACACTCACTCTCTCACACACACACACTCTCTTGAAGCTCCGCCCCCTGTGCCGGGAGCAGCAGCTCATTTGCATTTAAAGGGACAGACACAGAAACGGTGTGTTTTTGCTCACCCTCAAAAAGTGACAGTTTTAACATTATATATAAAAATATCTGTGGGGTATTTTGAGCTAAAACTTCACACACACACTCTGGGGACATCAGAGACTTATTTTACATCTTGTGAAAAGGGCTTTATATACGACCTCTTTAAAAAGGTAGACGGCAAATGATTTGATCCGTCTGCATCTTTCACAGGTTATCAGGAATTAATATTCCCGTTCCCATCGTCAGCAACAAGAACTGGCTACGGCTTCATTTCGTGACAGACAACAGCCATCGGCATAAAGGATTCAGTGCTCAATATCAAGGTGCGTTTTCAATTGATTTCTTTTTAAATGGTGTGATTCACATTGATTTCCCGTTTCTGGTAATTGCTTAGGGCAAATATCATAAAAACATGTCCTTGTCATTCATATTTCAGCTCCAAATGAGGAAACAATAGTGCATGAAACTGAGTGTATGCATATAAAGAATACAATAAAATAATATTATGTATACATATAATAACATATACTAAAAATAAGCTTAGCTTTCTTACTAAATGTAATTATTATTATTTTTGGCCGAAGTATGACCCGCTGTGATTCAGGAGTAATTACATATTGACTGCGACATCAGAAAAATCTTTAATCACCCTGTTAATCTTAATCACATTATAATTACAAAGAATTACTTGATATTTTATAACGAGGATCAGAAGACGATTTGTCGGAAGTTGAATCAAAGCAAGTTATTTTCAATTAATTTGATTGGAAGCAAATCTAAGACATGAATTCCAGTCCTAATTGTGTAAAGAAAAATGAAATAATATTTTTTTAACACACAAATGAACCGTGTTGTTTTGACATTGTGTTAACTTGTTTTCTAACTAATTATGTTGATATTTCTCATGTATTTCTATTTTTAAATCTCACCTTCATGGGATAATAATTGAGCTCGTTGTTGTCCTGTTTTCCTGAGCAGTGAAACGATCCGGAGATTTTAAATCAAGGGGAGTCAAATTACTGCCTGGAAAAGACAACACCAGCAAGTTTTCAATAAGTAAGTGTGTCTTCTTTCTCTCTGTGGAATAAAAGTCACCCGTCGCTTAAAAACTAAGAGAAAACATTTGAATTTCTGAATATATTTGTACAAAAATCAGTATCATGTTACAGAATGTGACATATCAGATGATAATTTGATATACACTATCGTTCAAAAGACAGAACGTTTATTAATAATTGAGTTCCAATAATATTCGGTGATAATAATTGAGCAGTAAATCATCATATTATAGTGATTTCTGGAGGATCATGTGACACTGAAGACTGGAGCAATGATGCATTTGATCACAGGAATAAATTACACTTTACTGTATATTCACATAGAAAACAGATATTTTACATTGGAATAATATTTCACAATTTTTACTGTATTTTTGATCAAATAAATGCAGCCTTGGTGAGCAGAATAAAACATTATAACATATTTTTGACCCCAAACTTTTGAACTGTAAAAAATTATTAACTTATGAAAGTAAGATTTAAAATGTGAGTTCATTGAAATTAAACAATTGAGTTAATGCAATGGAGATTGGTTTAATCAATAGAGACTCAAAATATTATGTTATCTGAACTACATTAATTATCTAAGTTGATTTGACAAAAGATAAAAAGTTGTGATTACAAATAATGAAATGTATTTTTTACGGTGTTTTGAACAGTAGTGTATACTGTTATAGGAATGGCTTATTGACCAAAATCTTGTTTTATACAGTATAATACTACTTAATGTGGCAAAAAAAATAAAATATATATAAAAATTGAGAATACTACTGTATGGAAGCTTGTTTCTGCCACCAAAACAAAACATTTTAAAAGATAATTGCGACTTTATATCTCACAATTCTGACTTTATATCTCACAATTCTGACTTTATATCTCACAATTCTGACTTTATATCTCACAATTCTGACTTTATAACTCACAATTCTGACTATATCACACATTTTTTTACTTTATAACTCGCATTTTCGACTTTATATCACACAATGTTGACTTTATATCTCACAATTCTGACTTTATATCTCACAATTCTGACTTTATATCTCACAATTCTGACTTTATAACTCGCATTTTCGACTTTATATCACACAATGTTGACTTTATATCTCACAACTCTGACTTTATATCTCACAATTTTGACTTTATATCTCACAACTCTGACTTTATATCTCACAATTCTGACTTTATATCTCACAATTCTGACTTTATAACTCACAATTCTGACTTTATATCTCACAACTCTGACTTTATATCTCACAATTCTGACTTTATATCTCACAATTTTGACTTTATATCTCACAACTCTGACTTTATATCTCACAATTCTGACTTTATATCTCACAATTCTGACTTTATAACTCACAATTCTGACTTTATATCTCGCAACTCTGACTTTATATCTCACAATTCTGACTTTATATCTCACAATTCTGACTTTATATCTCACAATTCTGACTTTATGTCTCACAATTCTGACTTTATAACTCACAATTCTGACTTTATAACTCACAATTCTGACTATATCACACAATTCTGACTTTATATCTCACAATTCTGACTTTATAACTCACAATTCTGACTTTATATCTCACAATTCTGACTTTATAACTCACAATTCTGACTTTATAACTCACAATTCTGACTATATCACACAATTTTTACTTTATAACTCGCATTTTCGACTTTATATCACACAATGTTGACTTTATATCACACAATTTTGACTTTATATCTCACAACTCTGACTTTATATCTCACAATTCTGACTTTATATCTCACAATTCTGACTTTATATCTCACAATTCTGACTTTATATCTCGCAACTCTGACTTTATATCTCACAATTCTGACTTTATATCTCACAATTCTGACTTTATATCTCACAATTCTGACTTTATATCTCACAATTCTGACTTTATATCTCACAATTCTGACTTTATATCTCACAATTCTGACTTTATAACTCACAATTCTGACTTTATAACTCACAATTCTGACTTTATAACTCACAATTCTGACTATATCACACAATTTTTACTTTATAACTCGCATTTTCGACTTTATATCACACAATTTTGACTTTATATCTCACAATTCTGACTTTATATCTCACAATTCTGACGTGCGTGTGTGTGTGTGTGTGTGTGTGTGTGTGTGTGTGTGTGTGTGTGTGTGTGTGTGTGTATTTAGGCTCGTTCATGTAGAAACCGAGCCGCTTTAACATCTACTCTCAGTGCTCCTGCATGTCATGCGTAATTATGGCTGTTAATATTGTTGCTCTAATGTCATAAAAGCTCTTCGCTGGTTAATTTCTTTCAGATGTGCATCCCTGTTAATTGTTTAATATTCCGTTGATGTTATTCCGCTGGTGATTTTGCATCCACTCCTTCAAAGCCTGTGATTCATAAAGCACGAACAATGCCACATATTTGTAATCCTCCCGCTCGCCATTTAGCAAATGGATCAAAGGAAATTAGAGCATCCGACGACACAGAAATCTGCATTTTGATTAATTGAGCTTAGCTTGACTTACAGGTCCCTCACCCACCGAAGCTCTTCAGAAGAGAACGTCGGATCCGTGAGGAGAAGGGCTTTAGGGGACACGCAGGTGGTTGGATTTCACTCCAACCGAGTCTTAATTACTCGACTGAGACGGCCAATGCTAACCTGGATCCGGCAGATGCCCGATCGCTATCTATGGAAATGAGCTTTACACTCAGAGTCCTTTTTTATGGCTCCACGTGATGAAACGCTGAACCCAATGATTCATTTCGCCCTCGACAATGTAGCACTCCAAACACTTAATTACAAGCGGATCAAATTTTTATGAGCCTCTATTTCACAGCGTCTGCATCACGCATTTGGAAGTATGAGTTATGAGGGAATTAGCGAGTGTTATTCAGGACCTCAGTCTGCTGTCAAACACCCCTTTCTAAATGCTTCCCTTAATGGGGACCTTTTATGGCTTCATTTTGTTTTTTGCATGCATTATTTTCCTCATATTCTCCAGTGTTGCGGCTCCTCTCTTCCCAGTCTGTCAGTAACGCTCGGTTTACTTCCTGTCTCTATGAAGCCCCTCCTCCTGAAAAGCACACTGTGCTCTGATTGGTCGGCTGGATCAGTGTGTTGTGATTGGTCGAGCACTTCGAGTGTGTTTGGGAAATGCCCCGCCCCTAATTACCATAACCGCCAGTTTAACACACTACTGACTAACTCAACCAGGCCCCGCCCCTTTATTCTGCGCATTAATTATTTAAAGTTGAAAATCCATCTTTTAATGTTGTTTCTGTGTCTATGTGGTGTGTTTAATACGCTTAAACCGTGTGTAAGTTCATAAGTGGACAGCATTGCTGAGTATTTTCTGCTTAAAACTGCAGTGAACCAAAGACAGTCTCAAAAACACGGTTTGAAATCGCTGGTGTTTCTGACGTCACACACTACCTTGTAACCAATCAGATCAACGTGTGATCGTCAACCAGTGGATCTCTGAGTGAGTGAGTGAGTGAGTGGAGGCGGGGCTCATTTGCATATTCATAGAACCACGCATACTAAATGAGGCAAGGGTGTCGAGTTACATTCAAGATGTTTTAAGGCACGAATCATTTTATTTCAAGAGAAAAAAAACGTTTAAATATGTAATTTTGATAATCGAAGATAAGTTTTAAGGGATGCAATTATTGATTAAATGAGGAATATTGTGACGTGTTCGTTCCCGGAAGAAACTCAAGACTACAGTGGAGGCGTTTCAGGAGTTCAGAAACACTGACACTGATATAGAGAAGAACTGGAGCGTTTTAATGCTCAAACATCAACATTACACACTAAAGAAAGATGAACATGGAGAAAAGCATGATAGGTCCTGCATAACGGTAATTATCATACGCCCATAGATGGAGGAGATATTGAGTTTGGTCACATGTAGTGTATAAATCATATTCATAAATCATACTAGTTGTGCCGTAGGGATATGTCTGTATTTAGACGTGTGATTTTGGTCAATAGCCATAACTGGGACATCCAGGAGTGTATCGCACACATTAATGTTTAACAGAGTCATCACAGACATTTCTGTAACCGATAAAGAACACATGTGACCCTGTGACCCTGTGACCCTGTGACCCAAACCCAGTCTGGAGCCGCACGGGTATATCTGTGGCAATAGCAACTATACACTGTATGGGTCACAATTATCCATTTTTCTTTTATGCCAAAAATCATGAGGATATTAAGATCATGTTCCATGAAGATATTCAGTAAATGTCCTACCGTAAATATATAAAACATGTATTTTTGTGAGTGAATGCAGCACAATCGTGAACATAAATGCACAACTTTAAAGCAGATTTTCTCAATGTTTACATTTTTTTGCTCCTCAGATTCCAGATTTTCAATAGTTGTGTCTCGACCAAATATTGTCCTATCCTAACACACCACACATCAGTGGAGAGATTATTTATCCAGCTTCAGATTATATATACATCTCAATTTCATAAAATTGACCCATGTGACTGGTTTTGTGGTCCAGGATCACAAATGACATGATGTGTTGCTTTCTCTCACAATAAATTAGCAATGTACTAAAGTTAATTATTATTTGTATTATTATTATTACTTTTATTTATATATGTATAAGTTGTTTTTGTTGTTTGTTTGTTTTTTATGGGGGGGTCACCTGTGAGTATAAAGGCATCTGTGTTTAACTTTTAATTGTCTGACGAAACGTTAGCACCTGTGTGAGTCTAACATTACATTTCTCACATTTTTGTAGCCATGTTGTGCCGACTTTAAATATTATTATAATTTTTTATTAATTTCCTTGTTGAGCACCCAATTTGAGCAACATATTGCTTTGCTGGGGATGTGCGTGCTTTGGATCTGATAGTTACATTTAGTATACATCATTACTAACATGACTAAAGTGTAGCTGGTTTGTGTATCTGAACCTGTCGTTTGTGCCGGACCACGAGCGAAGGCACCGACGAGTCTGAAAACTCAATATCTGGGGTTATGGAGAGCATGATCACAGGTTATGGAGGCTGATATCTCCATATGCACCATTTCTCCCACAGTGAATGAAGGAATGGTCAAACAGGTTTCCAACTTCTGCCCAGACCCCGGGGAACCGGAGAACGGCAAGCGCATCGGCACAGATTACAGGTACACCTCCGCGCTGTGAACGGGACACACGGGGGCACTTTTCTTTTAAAAAGTGTGCAATTGTGAAAGTTTAGCTCATGAATATTCATTAGGTCATGCATAATTTAACATGATATTTAACTGTTTTGATAGCTTACCTACGCCTAGTTATTTCAAATGCTTGATAGCCTGTAACCGGAGATTTGATGTGCTCATTTACAAGCCGAAACTGAAAAGTAAACAGCAACACTTAAGCATCAAATTATTCAAGCAACAATTATCACTGAGGTTATATGATCTGACAGAAATATGTTCTCATGTAATAATTTGAAGCAGCAAATAATCTTTCTGATCTACAGTAAGTGATCGCGAATCTGTGATGCATTTTATTTTATTTTAGATTGCATATTGTAATATATTTTATTTTATTTGCTTAAATTTTCATATTTATTTTTAATATTATATTAAAATATTATTATATTATATATATCAGTTTAATAATGCAACTATAATTTTCAATGTAATGTTATATTTTCTTTCTTTTCTTTTTTTAAATATCATTAGTTTTTGCTGAATATTTATTTATTAAATATCAATTTCTTAATTTAGAAAAATGAAAATAGATTTGATATTATATTTATAATATGTATTTTATTCAACGCTATCTCATTACCAATTCATACGATTTTTCTAAACCCACATGATGGGTAGGTTTAGGGGCGGGGTCAGGGATGGTTCTAGGGGCGGGGTCAGGGGTAGGTTTAGGGGCGGGGTCAGGGGTGGGTCTTGGGGCGGGGTTAGGGGTAGGTTTAGGGGCGGGGTCAGGGGTGGGTCTTGGGGCGGGGTTAGGGGTAGGTTTAGGGGCGGGGTCAGGGGTGGCTCTAGGGGCGGGTTCATGGGTGGGTTTAGGGGCAGGGTCATGGGTGGGTTTAGGGGCAGGTCTAGGGGCGGGGTCAGGGGTGGGTCTAGGGGCGGGGTCATGGGTGGGTTTAGGGGCGGGGTCATGGGTGGGTTTAGGGGCGGGGTCAGGGTAGGTCTAGGGGCGGGGTCATGGGTGGGTTTAGGGGCGGGGTCATGGGTGGGTTTAGGGGCGGGGTCAGGGTAGGTTTAGGGGCGCGGTCAGGGGTGGGTCTAGTGGCGGGGTCATGGGCTGGTCTAGGGGCGGGGTCATAATTGGGTTTAGGGGCGGGGTCATGGGTTGGGTTTCGGGGCGGGTCTAGGGGCGGGGTCAGGGGTAGGAGTATTTAGCAAAAATCTTATGAATTTGTACGGATTAGCCATCTGGTAAAATTTGTATGAATTGCCGTGAGATCAGGTTGTTTTATTTGCTTAAATATTCATATTTTTGCTTAATATTAATTTAGAAAAATATCAATTTAAATATTAATTTAATGTTAATTTAGCAAAAACATTTACACTTTAAAAAAAATTAATTAATAGTCAAAGTATTAATTTAAATGTCAATTTAGTAATTTAGCTAAATTAAGAAAATATGTATATGTAACATCTAATATAATATTAATATTTTTTGTTAATTAATAATTTAATAACAATTTATATTAATTTAATATTAATTTGTTTTGCATATTTTCTGTAAAATGTTCTTTTAATTATTAATTTAGCAAAAATGTACACATTTAATATACAATTTTTAATATACGAGTATTGATATTTTTTTATTTAACTGTATGATTAGTAGCCTAATTGTAAAGCACTTCTTTACCTCTGTCACATTCAGTTGAAACGACCACTCATAAAAAATCAAAAAGGAATTAATTAAAGCTATTAAATCATGAAGTCGGATCAAAATTAGCTGCATAAAAAGAAATGATGGGGATATTTCCCAGCATGAGGGATGTGTGTGTGCGTAGAGTTATTTAAGTAGCAGCGAAATCCCTGATTATTCCTTCCTGACATTTGCTCTGACACGAGGCCTGATCAATCTGTGCTCTTCAATTCCTGCATTGATTCTCTGACTCGTGTGTGTGTGTGTGTGTGTGTGTGTGTGTGTGTGTGTGTGTGTGTGTGTGTGTTCAGCATCGGTGCAAAGGTCCAGTTCCTCTGTGACGAGGATCATGTTCTTCAGGGATCTAAGATCATCACGTGT
>NC_136885.1:35952912-36000412 GCF_949152265.1 Phoxinus phoxinus
TTTTTTTACGCGCGTAGCGCGTCTTTGCATTGACTTAACATTGAAATCATACGCGCCTGACGCGCTATTCGCGCATGGTGCGTTCACACCGGACGCGAATAGCGCGTCAAATTCGCGCCTGCCGCGTCTAGTTATACGCTTGATCACTTTGTGTCCATTCGCGCGTAAAAACATACATTTGAAACGGAATTTATGCGCGTCAGAGGCGAAAGTTTCGAAACCCGTTGGCGGCCATCTTTTTACAAGATGTCTGATGTTGATAGATCATTTAAATAGTTGTAAACCCTGTCTATGTGTAAACTAGCAGCACGGCAGCTTACTAATGAGTTAGTAGGTCAATAATATATCTTACAACTTACCAGGTTGTACAATCTCCTCACTTATCTACTTCCAAGCGAAGTCCTTTTTGTTTCTGTCTCTATAAAAGTATGAACTTGAGTCATATAATTCCGGGTGATCACTCACAGCTAAAATTAGTTTCTCCTCCATTTTGAATGAGTGACTTCGAGCAGGAGTTTGTTATGCTATGTCACGTGAAGCAAGCAAGCACGGCGCGAATTGACGCAGAAGTTCAGATTTTTCAACTCGGGCGGCAGAAGCAAATTTGCGTCAAATGCGTGAATGCACAAAAAGCACTATAAAATCATTCGCGCGTAACGTGCCAGACGCTCAATTTGCGGCATTCGTGCGAACTTGACGCGTGAATGAGGAGTATTCGCGTCTACCGCGCCGCACTCTACGCCTCATTCGCGCCGCAGGATTTTTTTACGCACGTAACGCATCTTTGCATTGACTTAACATTGAAATCACGCGCGCCTGACGCGCTATTCGCGTTCGGTGTGAACGCACCGTAAGAGCTGCACGGATCCAATATACTGATACACGTTTTCGATTCCTCTCGCTCTTGAATGGTTTAAAGTCATATTGAAATGCTCACAAAGGAATCGATAAGAACTTTTTATTTCATAACAAGTATTCGATTCCAGAATTCGCCTTTGGCTAAGCCACGCCCTAGAATGTAGTTTGACCAATCAGAGCGCAGCCGAGAACGAGCTCCACAGAGGGTCCGACACTTGTTCACAGCGCTCCATTGACTTTAACACCGGCGTCTCGTATGTTTGGTCTCGGCAGGATATTACCGTCGTAGTTTTATCACAAATATGGTTAACCGTTGTGCCTGGGGCGTTTGTAACACAGATACGTGTTTCCCAGAGAGGTTGGAGGGGGTGTCCGTTATTTCCCCCTTCCCAAAACCGGTCAAATCCTGACAAGTGTCGTCTTTGGATTAAACTGTGTGGACGTCCTCACAGCGAAACCCCTCAAGATCAACAACACACTTTTGTGTTTTAACCTTACTGTGAAGTTAGACAGTTTTATGTTATGATTTCGGTTCTCTACGCTAATTGTTGATACGCTAGCACACGCTGCTAATAAATACTTGCGTAGCCCGTTTGCTTTGTAATAACGATTATAGAAGTGAATAGAGACCAGCTCTGCATGAACAGTGTTGCTCCTGATATTGTGAGTCCCAGTCTCCGTCTCCATTAGGATATGCGGTGGGTCATGTTTTGACTGTGACCGTTATTCTTTTGCCTCTATTTGGATCTTGTTGTTGCTTGTGTTTCTCCGGTATGTCTTGAATATAGCCTTCGAACGCACACTGAGCCCCTTCTGCCTACTTCTATCAGACACTTTATTTGCTGCTTTATAAAAGTTTGATAAAAGTTCAGCAGGAAGAGCGTCACAGCATAAGCCATGTTGATACCAAAACCAGAGCCCAGATGAAGTTGACGGAGGTAGCAACAGTAACTAAGGGGGGCGGGGCTTAGCCAAAGGTGAATTGGAATCGTTTTTCGATCCCCAACTCTAAGACTGTTATTCTGCACTGGCAGGTTAACTGGCAGCTTCGTCCCGGACCTCATCGTCAGCATGACCCATCAGATGTGGCTCCACCTGCAGTCGGATGAAAGCGTGGGCTCTATCGGCTTTAAGATCAACTATAAAGGTGAGTCTGTCCTCTCATAAGTCACTGCATCAGAAGCTTCACTGCGGTTTCTCTCGCCTCCCGACAGAAATCGACAAGGAAAGTTGTGGGGATCCCGGGATCCCTCTGTACGGACTCCGCGAGGGCGCCGGCTTCTCCAACGGGGATGTTCTGCGCTTCGAGTGCCAGTTCGGGTTCGAGCTCATCGGAGAACGGATGATTTCCTGTCAGAATAACAATCAGTGGTCTGCAAACATCCCTATCTGTATATGTGAGTCTCTACATCATTATTATCTATTGCAAAATGCTAATTCATGATGGCAATGTGATAAATCATGTTAACGACATTGCAAAACATGCTAGTATAATGTTAAAACATGCTACCATAATGCTAAATCATGCTGGCAAAATGCTAATTCATGTTAGAAACATGCTAATTCATGCTAAAACATTTTAACAACATGCTAATTCATGTTAACATCAGAATAACAAACAGTGGTCTGCAAACATCCCTATCTGTATATGTGAGTCTCGACATCATTATTGTCTATTGCAAAATGCTAATTCATGATAGCAATGTGATAAATCATGTTAACGACATTGCAAAACATGCTAGTAACATGCTAATCCATGTTGGCAATGTGTTTTAAACATGCTAATTAATGCTAGTAACGTGCTAAATCACGTTTGCAATGTGATAAAACATTCGAGCAACATGTTAAATCATGACAACATCTTAATTCATGCAATCAACGTGATATAACATTCTAGCAACATGCTAATAAACCAACAATGTGCCAAAAGTTTAATAGCGACGTGTTAATTAATGTTAGCATTGTGCTAATTAATGCTAGCAATGCGTTATTCATGTTAGCTACTTGTTAAATCATGCTAGTAACATGCTAGCTACATGCGAATTAATGTTAGCAACATGCTAAAACATGCTAGTAACTTTTTTTTTTTACTTTCTCAAGTTATTTTAAACTTCCAGACCATCAAAGTTTGTCATCAAATGTTACTCTTATAGTTTCTCTTGTTATTGCAATGAATGTAAGGCATGATTTTATACTGTCAAGCTCCCAAAAAGTACCATAAAAGTACTTCTAAGTCTTCTGAAGTCACACATAGCATTGCATAAAGAAGAGGTCGAAATTCGAGCTGATGAAAATTATGTATATCAAAAGTGTCAGAAAAATTGGCCATTTATCAAGTAGTATTATGGTTAACTAAACCTAATATCATAAAAACAAAAAACTGAAACTTCAGAAGTCGTAATGATGATGTGATCTGTGTTATTTTAGTTAAATTTAGCTAAATTGGGCAATTACATTTTTCTTTCTCTCAGACTAGAAGCATTTTAAGTGCTAATGCAACAAAATGAAGAGCAAAGAATGCACATTAAGTGCATAATCGATGCGTTATGCCTTTCCTCGTTTGCATGCTGCCACAGAGAATGATGGGAAATGTTGTCTTTTCACACAAGCCTGTTGCTTCATTAACTGGCTAAGTGAGTAGTATTTCCTGGACAGTGTGATCACTATTCTTCATTAACGATTCCCATAAAACGAAATTATGCGGTTAACACTCACAATTAAAACTTAATTATGATCAAAACCACTTGGACGGTGGCAGAATCTCATGAATATCATGTTTTGGACACTATGATGAATACCGTTTGTCAATATCAAGTAGCAATACTTTGATGAATGTCAGTAAGATGTTTTTTTTTTATGTTTTTGAAGTCTCTTCTGCTTCTGATTTAAATAACTAATGCACAGCATAAAGGGGCGGGGCCTGGTTGAAATAGTTAGTAGTGTGGTAAACTGGCGGTTATGGTAATTAGGGGCGGGACATTTCCCAAACACACTCAAAGCGCTCGACCAATCACAACACACTGATCCAGCCGACCAATCAGAGCACAGTGTGCTTTTCAGAAGGAGGGGCTTCATAGAGACAGGAAGTAAACAGAGCGTTACTGACAGACTGGGAAGAGAGGAGCCGCAACAATGGAGAATATGAGGAGAATAATCAACATTCAAGCAGGAAAACCTGTTCTAGTAGAGCTCAAAATCATATTGAAATGGCATTTAAAAATACAGTAAAAATTGCGAAATATTATTACAATGTAAATCAGCAGTTCTCTATGTGAATATATAGTAAAGTGTAATTTTATTCCTGTGATCAAAGCTGAATTTTCAGCATCATTACTCCAGTCTTCAGTGTCACATGATCCTTCAGAAATCATTCAAACATGATAATTTGCTACTGGAGAAACATTTATGATTATTATCAATGTTGAAAACAGCTTCATATTTTTTAGAAACCGTCATAAATTTTATTATACGTGATTCTTTGATGAATAGAAAGTTCAAAATACAGCATTTATTTGAAATAGGATCCTTGCTGGAATTTTTTTATCTTTTCTTAAATATATATATATGATAATTCTGACAAGACTTGAAAGTCAGTCCGTCTAGAAAGATCTTAAGAGCTTAGAAGTCATAATTACTATGTGAAGTGCATTTAAGTGATCATAACATGGACGTCGCCGATTTGTGGTGCCATGATGTAATTTTCCTGCCAACTTCTCCCGAGATGAATGGAAATGCACAGGCGTTTAGCTCTCTTTAGGTACATTAGTCCTTGTGCATTCAGGAAATAATTTAGGACCACAGTTCTCCATCCTCGCCAGCTCATTATGAGCAGCGGATCTCTTAGAGTCTGTGAAACACATGTCTAAATGAAATGATGTCAAGAGGTCGGACTAATTAAACCCGTGCTTTATGTCGGTGTGTGTAAACAAAACATATTCTGCGCCGTTAAACATGGCAGACAGACTCTACAGGACAGCTGCGCTCATGGAAGATGATAAGATGACAATTCTCTTGGAGATTTACAATTAAACAGCGCCGTTGTACCAAAGAGCAATGTCATTTCAATATGATTTTGAGCTCTACTAGAACATGTTTTAATGCATTAATGTTGATTATTTTCCTCATATTCTCCATTGTTGCGGCTCCTCTCTTCCCAGTCTGCCAGTAACGCTCTGTTTACTTCCTGTCTCTATGAAGCCCCTCCTTCTGAAAAGCACACTGTGCTCTGATTGGTCGGCTGGAGCGGTGTGTTGTGATTGGTGGAGTGCTTCGAGTGTGTTTGGGAAATGTCCCGCCCCTAATTACCATAACCGCCAGTTTAACACACTACTAACTAACTCAACCAGGCCCCGCCCCTTTATTCTGCGCATTAATTATTATAATGAGGAATATTGTGATGTGTTCGTTCCCGGAAGAAACTCGAGACTACAATGGAGGCGTTTCAGGAGTTCAGAAACACTGATATAGAGAACCGCTGGAGGGATTTTGAAAAAAAAAAAATGTCATAATCAAACTCAAATATTATGCAATGAATTTAGATTAGTCGTTTCTGCTCTTAAAGGGATAGTTCACTTTGAAATGAAATGTTGGTATGTTTTATCTTACCTGAAGTGCATCCAAGATGTCGGTGTCTTTGTCTCCGCAGTAGTTTCAATTTTGATATTTTTAGGTCAAACCGTTCTTGTCTGTCAGTCATATAATGCAGGTCTATAGGCACTGTCTCCAAAAGCATGCAGAGAAAAGTCCAAATTACACAATTCCCCATCGTAAGTGCACATTGATGGCCTAAGACACGAAACAAGTGGTTTGTGTGATAAAACGAACAGTATTTATATAGTTTTTATCTCTTTTACACAACCACGTCCATCTGATCTGTTTGCTTAGTCTGCGCAAGCGCCGTAGAGCGCCGGAAGTGATCTCCTGGATGAGTTCGCGCGAGCTTACGTAAATTTATTGTTTTACATCGGTTTAAACATCCCGGATAAGCGCAAACTAGCACCATTTCTATTAGCCGTCCTACAATCTCTGTTCTGTGCATAGGCTCTGGTGTAAACAATGAGTGACGTACACGCGCGAGAGAGATCACTTCCGGAGCTCTACGGCGCGTGCGCAGACTATAAGTAAACAGATCAGATGGACGTGGTTGTGTAAAAGAGGTAAAAACGATATAAATACTGTTCGTTTTATCACACAAACCGCTTGTTTCGTGTCTGAGGCCATCAATGTGCACTTACGATGGGGAATTGTGTAATTTGGACTTTTCTCTGCATGCTTTTGGAGACAGTGCCTATAGACCTGCATTATATGACTGACAGACAAGAACGGCTTGAGCTAAAAATATCAACATTGAAACTACTGCGGAGACAAAGACACTGACATCTTGGATGCACTTCAGGTAAGATAAAACATACCAACATTTAATTTCAAAGTGAACTATCCCTTTAAGCATCAGCATCTCCTCCGTCTCTTAGTTCCCTGTATGTCCAACTTCACGGCTGCGATGGGAACCGTTCTGTCTCCGGATTATCCCGAGGGATACGGGAACAACCTGAACTGTGTGTGGCTGATCATCACTGAGCCGGGCAGCCGAATCCATCTGGCCTTCAACGACTTCGACCTGGAGCCGCCGTACGACTCGCTGACGGTGCGGGACGGGGATCTGGTGGAGGCGCTGGTGCTGGGCCGCTTCTCCGGGGCCGAGGTGCCGTCACATCTCACCAGCAACTCCAACATCATCCAGCTGGAGTTCCAGGCCGACCACTCCATGTCCGGCCGAGGCTTCAACATCTCCTACAGCAGTGAGTGCTTCGGGATGGAGGGATTGAGGGATCAGAGGCAGAGATTGAGGCTGTTTTTGCTGTATGATTTGTTTGTTGCAATGCAAAAAAAAAAAAGTTTGAAAAATTCTGAAATCAAGATATACACTTACTGGAGAAGCAGAAAATCAAGCGTAGCGTCAGTTCTGGCGGGTCACGTTAGTCAAGCTCGCATCAGCTGATCCTCTACCTATAGGAATACGACGCCTATCTCTGTATACATATATAACTCCTTCAGTATTATCAGAAGATATCGTGTTTCTCAGGAGCGATGACCCTCCTCCCTCCCCAGCTCCACCTGTCTCAGTCAGGATCTGGCATTCTCATTCACCTTGAATCAGAATAAATTCTCGAATTATGTTGTACTTTAAAATCTTGAATTAATGATATCTGCAATGCATTCATGTTGGTTCTGTTCTGTTTACCCCAACCCGATCTCACGGCAATTCGTACGAATTTTACGAGGTGGCTAATTCGTACCAATTCATACGACCTCACTCGTACGAATTTGTACGTTTTTTGCTAAATCGTACATATTTTACGATTTGCCAAAATCGTATGAATTCATACGAATGACCTACCCCTGACCCCGCCCCTAAACCTACCCATCACGTGGGTTTAGACAAATCGTACAAATTTCGTACGAATTATCCACCTTTTAATCACTGGTACAAATTCGTACGAATTGGTCGTGAGATAGCGTTGTTTACCTGAGGAGGGTTATTGCTGCTCTTATCCATGCTAGGCTAGTCCTTGCCCAGAACAGAACCACACCGCCAATCCAAACTGTATGCTAGTCAAGTCATCTTCATTTATATAGCGCTTTTAACAATGTAGATTGTTTCAAAGCTGCTTTACAGAGATAAACGGATAATTTAAGGTAATAGATTGTTTTGTCTTTATAGCGGTTCTTCAATAATGTTATTCTCCAGCTAAAGTTAGTTTTGATTGATTCACTTCCGTCGCAACGATCATCAGTTATTAAATTAGAGGCCGCTAAGACGACAGCGTTCTCTCTACACACACTTTAAACTGAACCTGTGAGAAACACTGATGGCGCTCACGTGCGCATCAAGAATTAACTCTATAGTTATGTGTGTTTGAATATAAGTGCTCATGTTTGTAATTCCCTAACAAGCCTAAACAAACTACTTGTCCTGCCTATACATTTGATACAGAATTTTATTTTATCACTACGGGGTAGATACGTGAATTTTCCCAAATGCTTTCTCTGTAGAGTGGTAAAGAGATCCTCCATAGGGAGAGGCTAGTATGCTAATTGTCAATCGTTTTGGACGATAGTGGTCCTGACGGAAAAATAGTTCTTCCTCAGTGTTTCTGTCTTGTTTTCCAGTTCAAATATCTAAACATTCTTAAATCAAGATACATTTAGTGCAGAGGAAGAATGACAGAGATTGAGGCTGTTTGCTGTATGAAGTGTTTGTTGCACTGCAAAAAAAAACAAAAAAAAGTATTAATCTAGATACATTATTTACTGGAGAAGCAAAATGACTGGAGATATCGAGTTTTGATTTCTGAAAAATATCTGGCCCCTGAGCTGCTGGTCTGAGAACCAGGTGTGTGTTCAGACGCATTGTTGAAGCGTTGCTATTTTGAGGAACAGAAATAGACTGAGCTGTTGACCAACTGAACCTGCTCTATTTCTATTGTTATTTAAAGAGTGCGGTAGTAATGTGCGCCTATAGGCGGGTCCACAACGTGCGTACATTACACACACACACTGCTTATTACACACACCCCACACTCTGCTTATTACACACACACTCTGCTTATTACAAACAGATGCCAAATATTACAAATAAAAGGATTACGATGTAAAAGATTGATATTGTGCAGAAAAAAGATATGGTGGAATCTGGCTTGTACCGTAGATGGTCTCTTTAACACACACACACACACACACACACACACACACACACACACACACACACACACACACACACACACACACACACACACACACACACACACACACAGCTTTAACCGTGCGCACGAGCAGATCCGTTTCCTCTCTGGAGACGCGTTCAGTTTTGTAAATAGCGAATCCGCCATGGCTCGGAGACTCTGATTGGGTTATTTCATATTACGCCCAAAACTTATTAAGAGAATGGGAACAACCCTTTTAGATCATGACCATTCTCCCGTCGTAAACTAGCAGAAGTGGATTCAGACGCACTAAGTGCACCTGTAGACCATGAGCTTAGATCGTTAAAATAGGGCCCATGTTATTTCCCCTTTGAATTACGTTTTTTTTGTGACCCCATTGGTCACATTTTTCAAAAAACAAGACTCAATATCTGAGGGAAAAACATAATTTTTGCAGTGTGATTTTTTTTTTTTTCAGGATTTTTTTTATTTTATACAGAATTTATAATTTTATTCTGAAAAATAATAAACACAACATATTACAAACAAGAAATGTATATTATTATGTATATATACATAAATAACAATAAAACACTATTTATTTATTTATTTATAGGCCTATTTCCCCCCCTGAAAAACAACATTTATTTATTTATTTATTTATTTATTTATTTATTTATTTATTTATTTATTAGGGCCCAAGCCCTGAAAGGGCGCAGAGCCCTATTGTTCTTCTAAGGGTTTTTTGTTATTCTTCTTCTTCTTCTTCTTCTTTATAATAATTTTTTTTTCAAGGTTTTTGCCACTTTTGGGTCTCTTAACGTGCTCAAAAACTCTTGAAACTTTGCACACGGGTCAGAACCCGCGGCCATTAGAGCCGGACTGAAGCTGGTACCCGGGCGTGGCAGGGGGGCTCGACAGCGCCCCCTGGAACGGGGTCCGAAAACTTGGTCCATAAATCAAACACGCTTGCATGAAATAATATGAAACTCGGTACACTTATAGATCTCATCGGTTCATATATCCTTCGTGCTCTGACTTTTTACCCCAGCCCAACAGGAAGTCGGCTATTTGGCGTAGTTTAAAAAACACATGCAATGGAATTTAAAATACTCCTCCTAGACGATTCAAACAATCACCACGAAACTCGGTCAGCATGAAGTCAAGACATTGAGGATGAAAAGTTGCGAGGGGATTTTTGATATCTCGAACGGTTTGGCCGTGGTGAGGAAACGAATTTATGGCGAATATTGGAAACAGGAAGTGTGTTATAACATCCTCATACATTAATTGATCTGGATGAAACTTCAGCAGTGTGTTCGCTGTAAGAGGCCGATCACATGGATGTGACTATTGTGAGTCAAATTTATAGCGCCACCAACTGGCAGCAGGAAGTGTGTCACTTTCGAAATGCTTTGAAATCACCCTCTTATTTTTACCCGATTTGCTTCAAACTTCATCTGTATAATGTAAACACACGACAAATGTAGACCTGTGAAAGGATTATTGATATCTTTAATACTGTCGCCATGGCAACGCTTTAAACTTTTATATTCTTTTTGGATGCATTTGAGGCTCTTAACATGCTTCAAATTGCATGAAACTCAACATGCATTTGACATTTATTGTGTAATAGACATGTGCGAAGTTTCAGAAACGGGCGTGGTAAGGGGCTCAGTAGCGCCACCTTTAGTCAAAAATGGGGTATTAGTTTTACCTACAGTAACCAAACTCGGTACGTATATTCTTCTCTTCGATCCGGACAACTTTCTAATTTACAGTCATTAGCTCCGACCAACAGGAAGTCAGATATTTTGGTTTGAATGTGTACTGTTTGGAGCATTTTCCCTCTGCCCCTCTGTGTCTGTGTGTGTGTGAGGAGGGGGGCTAGTTTAGTTTAACCCTTTCTCTGCTGTGTGCAAAATCTCTGGCACTTTTGAGGGCCTTAACATGCTCGAAAACTCTTGAAATTTTGCACACAGGTCAGAACCCGCGGCCATTAGGGCCGGGCTGAAGCTGGTACCCGGGCGTGGCAGGGGGGCTCGACAGCGCCCCCTGGAATGGGATTCGAACACTTGTCCGTATATCAAACACGCTTGCATGAATTAATATGAAACTCGGTACACATATAGATTTAATCGGGCCGAACAACTTTCCCTGGGTCAAGTTTTACGCCAGCCCAACAGGAAGTCGGCTATTACGGGTTGATTGGAGAACGCTTGCTCTCGCATTTGAAACACTTCTCCTAGAGAATTCATCCGATGACCACGAAACTCGGTCAGCATGAAGTCAAGACATGGAGGATGATAAATTGACAGGGGATTTTTGATATCTCGAACGGTTTGGCCGTGGCGAGGAAACAAATTTATGATTAAAAAAGGATGCATAAAGTGTGTTATAACTTAGTTATAGTTTTACCTACAGTAACCAAACTCGGTACGTATATTCTTCTCTTCGATCCGGACAACTTTCTAATTTACAGTCATTAGCTCCGACCAACAGGAAGTCAGATATTGTGGTTTGAATGTGTATTTTCTCTCTCTCTGTCTCTCTGCCATTCTCTCTGTGTGTGTGTCTGTCTGTGTGGGGAGGGGAGGGGAGGGGAGGGGAGGGGAGGGGAGGGGAGGGGAGGGGGTGTGTGTGTGTGTGTGATTTTGGTTGGGTGACAGTTGTAGGTTACAGTTTGACAAGAGTTTATAGTTTAACAAAAGCACAATGTTGTGTTCTGTATGAACAAAATGACGGAGTATGTTTTTATGTCTCCATTGTTCGATCGAGCCTCACACACACACACACACACACACACACACACACACACACACACACACACACACACACACACACACACACACACACACAGCATTCCAGCATTGCAATCTTGACATCGCAGAATGTTCATTATAGCCTTAATAAAATATAATAATAAAATAGTCAACCTTACATATAAAAATTACACTGCTCTGTTTAAATAGTCAGTTGTACAGTTTGTGCCGTTCATAGTAAGCACCGCTCCGCTGTGATGTTTCCAAGCACATTTTTGCGCATTTGAAGAGGATCATTTTTCTATATTGGAACGTGAGTGTACAAAGTGTACAAAGTACAAAGCCTATAAAAAGAATAGTTTAGCATCCAAAAATGTTAATAATATATATTATTATTATTATATATATAATAATATATATGTTAAAAATAGGGGGAAAAAAGAATTTACATAATATATATATATATATATATTTTTTTTTTATATATATATATATTTTTTTTTATATATATATATATATATATATATATATATATATATATATATATATATATATAATTAAAGCTGCAAGCAGCGATGGAGGGCCCAAGCCGGTGGCACCGCCACCCGGTGCCTTTAGTGGAACTAAAGGCACCAGGGTGGCGGTGCCACCGGCTTGGGCCCGCAATCGCTGCTTGCAGCTTTAATTTGTTTATTTATTTATAGGCCTACCCCCCCCCCCCCCCCCCCCTGAAAAACAACATTTATTTATTTATTTATTCATTTTTTAATTAATTCATTTATTTATTTATAGGCCTATTCCCCCCCCCCCCCCCTGAAAAACAAAATTTATTTATTTATAGGCCTATCTTTTTTTCCTGAAAAACAGCATTTATTTATTTATTTAGATACTTTTTTAGGTGTATTAGAATCTTTTTAGGCTGTTCTAAACTAAAAGAGTTTGTGATGCTTTATGAAGAATTAATACTCTTAAACAAATTAGTTTTTTTTTGCTAACAACATTGTTGGCATGCGAAGTGTTGTCTTCAATCTGATTCAGAAACCGCCGTCAAGTAGGACATATGGAAGGACATATTTTCCTCGATTTAATTCATAAGCCATTTATCCAGCAGCATCAAACAACTTAATCCTGTTCGCAGAACATCATACCATTAGCTCAGCCAAAATAATCCTCAAATGCCTGTGCGGCAGACAAGGCCCCAGTGTTTACCCACAATCCCCTGTTTTCTACAGTTTGGTATTGCATTATGTATGCGCTCGTTCCCTTCCATTTCATTAAGTAAGTCACGTCGCAAGTAACAAGCTCTGTGCTTTGATGTTATTTGTTCAGCGTTTGGACACAATGAGTGCCCGGACCCCGGAGTGCCGATGAATGCCAAGCGCTTTGGTAATAATTTCCAGCTGGGAAGCTCCATATCTGTGGTGTGTGAGGAGGGCTTCATAAAGACGCAAGGCTCGGATACTATTGTGTGTGAACTGGAGGCGGGAAAGGTGATGTGGAGTGGTTTGATCCCCAAGTGTGAAGGTAGGTTTCAAAGCGCTCGCCTCCCTTTAAATGTTCCTGAGGAATATAGTTATCAAACGCTGAGCGAAGGAAACCTTTTCGGAAAGATTGATCTAAATGACATCCCTTGAACTCGCAGAGAAGCAGGTTTTACTTCCACTTCTTATTAGAGTTGATGCACCAAAAAATGGAGGGAAACATTTCTCTAATAAGCTTCAGTTATGTGATCATGTGATCGTGTGATCATGTGGTGTGTAGGAGAACTACACTGTACATATTCCTTACAGCATCCAAGATTCATTTCAAATTAGCAATATGAGTTTGTACATTACAGTGATTTTACCACAGGTAACACGATAAAATACATTTTCCATCTTAATCAGAGTTTTTGTCATAACCAGTCATGAATTTGAATATCATTTTTGATGACGGAAAGTGATGATGAATAATTCACCCTTAGATCTTAAAAAGAAATAAAAGGAAAGTGTTGGAAATGGTGTAATATTTATGTGCATTATTTATTTATTATATGTAATATTTATATTATTATGTGCTTGATTAAGTGCAGTGCGCTTGCAGAGACTCCGCCCACACTCTCTTCTGATTGGCTGTGATTTTTGTATTGATTAAGTTGTGAATGCAGTGAGCTTGCAGAGACTCCGCCCACACACACTTCTGATTGGCTGTGATTTTTGTATTGATTAAGTTGTGAATGCAGTGAGCTTGCAGAGACTCCGCCCACACTCTCTTCTGATTGGCTGTGATTTTTTTTATTGATTTAGTTGTGAATGCAGTGAGCTTGCAGAGACTCCACCCACACACACTTCTGATTGGCTGTGATTTGTGATTGTTTTTGCCACTTTTGGTAGTCGTGTTGAGTCTTGTGTTGACAGACAAATTGATTGTTGCTGGAATCTTATTGCATCGCGTCTAGTTAGGTTTAACTAAGTTTAACAGTGCCTAAAAACATTTAAAACCATTCTGGTTGGCTGGTCTTAATTGGCTTAAGCTGATTTAAGATGGACGCCCAGCGTGACTGCTAAAAAAGTGGTCCAGTCTGTAAAAACTCAGGCTGGTTTGAGCTGTTTCTCCGCCTTTACCGTGGTAAATCACTGTAAGACATAGCCACTGCTTCAAGGGATGAGTTAGTAGAAAAATAGAGTTTTATGAATATGTGTCCAGAAGTGATTTTGATATATAGTCAAACAAGCTTATTGATTAAAGGTGCTATACAGCTGTTCTGCAAACTTCTTGCCTTTTTATTTACTCAAATCTCACGACCTCTCTGCAAAACTCTATAAAGTGTCAAGTTTGCTAATTGCTAATTGTAGAGATGAATGGCGATGCTAGTAGTTAGCTTTCTCTATGCTAACAGATGACAGCTTTCTTCAAGTATTAAAACCTACTTTGCAAAACAAGAACTGCAAACATGCAGAAAGTGCCCAGCCAACAATATTTTGGTCCCAGAACAGACGTTTCTAATGTTCTCTTAAGAAGAGCCTACAGAGAATGTTCTTATTTGGTTCCTAAAAGAAAATAACCAACTGGAAATGTTCTGTGTTTGCTGAGTGATTCTGATTGGCTAAAAAAAAAGCGTGGGTTGTCCGCCTGTTCTTTTCCTCGCTTTTCCCAGAGACTGGTGTGATTTCTCCAGACACTGATTTCAGTGATATCTGTCAGGTAGTTAGAGGCGTTTTGTGCGTCTTACAAATTTGCTTACAGCATCTTTAAATCAAGAACTTTTAAATCTCCGAAGAACCATACAGCCAACTCAAAGATGCTGTGTGTAACACAAACTTTTCTAAAAAGTTTAGTTTTTAGAACATCTAGTTTTCTAAATGTTAGTTTGCTTACAACAAAAAAACAACATCTACCAATTTTCTTCTAAATATTTAAAGGGGTCATGATGCTAATTTATAAGTTAATTGTTTTTTTATCAGGTGTAACATTATTTTTCACATAGTGTACATTATTGCAGCTCCTCTATTTGTGTGTTTACAAATGCTTTAAAGCATGACAGTTCAGACACACGCGTTCGGCCAATCACAACGCAGTGAGTCAGCTGGCCAATCAGAGCTTGGCTTTTCAGAGGGCGGGGCTTTGTAGTAATCAGAGGGTGCTTCTCAATTCTTATTTGTGCATCCTCGTTTCCTTTCCTCGCTTCCTTTCCTCGCTTCCTTTCCTCGCTTCCTTTCCTCGTTTCCTTCCCTCGCGTCTCAGCTCCGCCCCCTGGAGGACGCGGGGGAAGGCTGCAAGGAAAGGAAATGAGGATGGAGGAATCGAATGAAAGCTTTTTTATACATTGGAATACTTGATCACTCGAGCGTCACTTTACAGCGTCATCAGCTGCGTTCAGAAGATCTGCCCTTATGTTGTTGAAGTTTGGTTATTTAAGAAATTCATAATAAATAATAATAAAGCAAGATACCCTGTTGAAATATGTGACATGTGTGATTTATATAAACTGCAATAAAATTATATAGCTATACAATTATTGTGACCGATGTGAAGGGGGAGGAGAATTTACATGTGCGTCACGTTAAGTCAATAAAACACTTCCGCATAGGATACACCTGTGTATCCTCGCTCATCGCTCCTCTGGAAGCTCCTCACTCCTCACTCCTCGATCCTCGCCTCCGCACGGTGCAATTAGAGAATTGAGATGTCCTTCAAGATGGCTGAGCCCGATCGGTTTCCGGGTCATAGGATGGAGGACGGAGGAGCGAGGAGACGAGGAGGGATATTGAGAAGCACCCACTGCATTTCAGACAGACTGGGAATAGAGGTCCTGCAATAATGGGAAAATTTTTGTTTTTCTTAACAATAAAGTACATTAATATATTCTTATTACACCTGATAATCAAAATAATGAACTTTTGAATAGCATCATATGACCCCTTTAAGAATACACTTGATAAGTATAATGTTTTTAAGTCTTGTTTTAAAAAAAAAAGTTAGTTAATGCATAAAACAAGAAAATAATATCTGCCAATTTTCTTCTCAATATTTAAAGGGATCATATGATGCTTATTTAAAAGTTCATTTTATTTTATCATTATTTTTTTATTGGGTGTAATTATCATGATTATCATGCTTTAATTGTTCAAAAAACATTATTTTTCACATACTCTACATTATTGCTGCTGTGTGTTTGTGTGTTTGTGTATTTACAAATGCTCTAGAAGCCTTAAAGAGGGGCGTTACAATTCAGACACAGGCTCAAGGTGTTCGGCCAATCACAGCGCACTGGGTCAGCTGGCCAATCAGAGCACTCTTCGCTTTGTAGATATCAGCGGTGTTTCAGACAGACTGGGAAAAGAGGTGCTGCAATAACGAACACTGTGTGAAAAATAGTGCTTTTTTAACAGTAAAGAATATTTTCTATTACACCCAATAATCAAAATGATGATCTTTTGAATAGCATCATATGACCCCTTTAAGAATATAATATTTTATACTGACCCCTCTTAGACCCATTAATATAATATTTTACTGAATAAAAAGTGAAAAAATGTTTGTTTTAGCAGAGAAGAGGAGGTTTCTCTGCCGAACTGAGGTGTCCTAATAATCATTCTGCTGGTGTGTATGTAAATGTCTCGCAGCCCCGTGTGGAGGCCACTTCACGGCTCCGGTGGGACTGGTTCTGTCCCCGGGGTGGCCCGGATACTACAAAGACTCCCTGAGCTGCGAGTGGGTCATCGAGGCCGAGGCGGGACGCTCCATCAAGATCAGCTTTGACAGGTCTGAGAATACACACACACTGAGGCATCAGCTTCATCCTCCAGCACAAATCACATATCACGCTGAGAGAAAGCAGAAGCAACATGTTATTATCTTTATCCGTGAACTTTGGGTGTGAGTTTTTTCATCCGTCAATCCATCTGTGCATCCATCCATCCATCTGTGCATCCATCCATCCATCATCTATCCATCCATCCATCTATCATCTATCCATCCATCATCCATCCATCCATCATCTATCCATCCATCATCCATCCATCATCTATCTATCTATCCATCATCTATCCATCCATCATCTATCCATCCATCATCCATCCATCATCTATCCATCCATCATCCATCCATCATCTATCCATCCATCATCCATCCATCATCTATCTATCTATCCATCATCTATCCATCATCTATCCATCCATCATCCATCCATCATCCATCCATCATCCATCCATCATCTATCCATCCATCCATTCATCATCTATCCATCATCCATCCATCATCCATCCATCCATCCATCTATCCATCATCCATCCATACATCATCTATCCATCCATCCATCCATCATCTATCTATCCATCCATCCATCCATCCATCATCCATCCATCCATCATCTATCCATCCATCCATCCATCATCCATCCATCCATCCATCCATCATCCATCCATCCATCCATCATCCATCCATCCATCATCCATCCATCATCCATCCATCCATCCATCATCCATCCATCATCCATCCATCCATCCATCCATCCATCCATCATCCATCCATCATCCATCCATCCATCCATCCCTCCATCAATCATCCATCCATCCATCCATCCCTCCATCAATCATCCATCCATCCATCATCTATCTATCCATCCATCCCTCCATCAATCATCCATCCATCCATCATCTATCTATCCATCCATCCATCCATCATCCATCATCCATTCATCCCTCCATCATCCATCCATCCATCATCCATCCATCCATCCATCCCTCCATCAATCATCCATCCATCCATCATCTATCTATCCATCCATCCATCCATCATCCATCATCCATCATCCATTCATCCCTCCATCATCCATCATCTATCCATCCATCCATCCATTAGAAACACACTGAGGCATCAGCTCTCTGCGGCGACCAAACGTTGCAGCTCATATCACGCGTACAGAAGCATCATATTCATATATCTTTATCCTGTCCTTTGTGTGTGAGTTTTTATAAAGTCTCTGCTCTAGAGTCTAGTTAATAAAGTGTAATGTCAAAGGTAATTGAATCGTCGGCCTGAGCTGAATGCGGGAACGTTCACATGTTTCCGGATGTGTTTGTCACGCGCTCAGCCCGAGAGCGGCTCAACATTAGCAGCTGTATAAGCGATGGCACCGCGTTACATGGACGGCTTGATCCATAGGCCGCTGTGAAAGGGAAATGGAATTAATCTATATCTTGTTACGAATGGTTGGCTTTATTTCATTAGCACTGCAACGCTTCCCTTGAGTAGCGCATTGAACTAGCATCAGATCTGGAGTGTGATACGCCTGACTCCCGGGAGCGAACGCTCGAGATCGGGAGAACAAAACTCTGTGTTTCTCCGGCTCTTCTTTATTACTTTTTTTTACTTTTCACACTTAAAAAATCCTGCAGGACTTTCTTTCTTCTGTAAAATATGAAAGGAGATCTGATGATAAATTTGCTGACTGCTCTTTTCTATCAAATTACTTGGAATGTGGGTGAAAAACAAAATAAAAAAGATATCATAAAAGTGCACGTGCCTCGTTTGAATTTAAGTCTTCTGAAATCATATGATCACTTTGTGTGAGATGTATAGAATATCCATCCATCCTTCTATCTATCCATCATCCATCATCCATATATCTATCCATCCATCTATCTATCTATCTATCCATCTATCCATTTATCCATCCATCCATCCAACATTCATCTATCAATCTATCCATCCATTATCCATCTATCTATCCATCTGTTCATCCATCCATCCATCCATCATCCATCCATCATCCATCCATCCATCCATCAATCTATCTATCCATCTGTTCATCCATCCGTCCATCCATCCATCCATCCATCCATCCATCCATCATCCAACTATCTATCTATCCATCCATCCGTCCAACCATCTATCAATTCATTCGTCTATCTATCCATCCATCCGTCCATCCATCCATCCATCTATCAATTCATTCGTCTATCTATCAATTCATTCGTCTATCTATCCATCCATCCGTCCATCCATCCATCCATCCATCCATCTATCCATCCATCCATCCATCTATCAATTCATTCGTCTATCTATCAATTCATTCGTCTATCTATCCATCCATCCGTCCATACATCCATCCATCCATCTATCAATTAATTCGTCTATCTATCCATCCATCCGTCCATACATCCATCCATCCATCCATCTATCAATTCATTCGTCTATCTATCCATCCATCCATCCATCATCTATTTTTTTCTCTATTAGTCAGGCAATGATAGCGTGATTTCACGGGACTATCTTCAGAAGAATAACTTACCGAGTACAGACTATTTTAGACTATTTTATTGATTTGTTTTGTTTTTATAGTAATGAATGCTATTTTGCTGAAAGCTAGAAAGAATATCGGGTTTTGATGCGTAAATGACTGCATTTTCATTATTATCTCACCCAATCCAAGCTCACGGCAGCAGATCTGTGTGTGTTCACACATCACAGTGTTTGATCCCCTCAGTAAACAGTGTGAACACTGGCTTCTCATTAACAGTGTCGGTCAATGAGCAACAGTTGGTCAGCCGTGGGTAACGAGCTGTTGGTGTTTGTGTGTCTGGATAGAAACACATTTCACAGTGTCATTTTTTTTTAATCTCCTTTCTTTGATCTGTTTATTTCCGGCAGGTTCCAGACAGAACTCAATTATGACTTTCTGGAGGTTCACGATGGGCCTAATCTCCTCTCGCCCCTTATCGCCTCTCTAAATGGCACCCAAGTCCCTCAGTTCCTGTTCAGCAGCGGAAACTTCCTGTATCTGCTCTTCACCACCGATAACAGTCGCTCTAACAGTGGCTTTAAGCTCTTTTATGAAAGTGAGTCGGCCGTCTTTATAAACCCTGTGCCTTTTGCCTGAGAAATGATATTTCACCCTGAATCGTATCGGTTTCTGCACACAAGCAAACAGCTTGAGGATTTCTCTTTGTAGTATTCTGTCTCACTCTCTCCATTTCATTCCCTTTCTCTTCTCTCCCCCCCTTCCTTTTTTTTGCGATTTAGTGTGCTTTATTGACTTGACAAAAACTGCTTTCATATTTCCAGACCGTTTGCAGCATTGCTGCTTACAACCTTAAATGCTATCAAATAAAACGAAAATAGCTTTTATTTAATTTCATATTGCTACCTGAGTAAACAAGGTCTATTAACAAATGATAAATACAGTTATCAATGCAATGTATTGCAATAATATAATATAATAATAATATAATATAAAAAATAAAATAAAATAAATTTAAGATAAGTTTACATTGCTTTTTTTTGGATGTTTACCTTTAATGCACAATAAAATTATTATTTTTTACTTAATTTTATATTGCTACTGGAGTAAACAAGGATTACTAACAAATACAATAATAATAAATACAATTATCAGTGCAATCCAAATGCAATGCAATAAAATACAATAAAATTAAATAAAATTAAATAAAATAAAATACCTTAATGCACAATACAATTGTATTTATGTTTATACTTAATTTTATAGTGCTGCCTGAGTAAACATGGATTATAATTTTTTTTAATAATTTTAAACACAATTATCAGTGCAATGCATTCCATAAAAATAAAATAATTTTAGTAAGTTTGCATTGTTTTTTTTCTGAAACCATATACATTTACCTTTAATGCACAATAAAATAAAATACAAAAATATTGACTTTATTAACTATTATAAAAAAATATCTCTTTATCTGTTATTTTAACTTTAAATTATGTCAAATAATCTCTCGTTTGCATTCTCTGTGCTTCAGGCGTCACTCTGGACACTCATTCATGTCTGGATCCCGGTGTTCCGGTAAACGGGATCCGTTACGGGCAGGACTTGGCCATCGGCTCGCTGGTGTGGTTTGGCTGTGAGCCCGGATACAGACTGAGCCACGAGGACCAGTTAGTGTGTGAGAAGAACCACTGGTGGAGCCATCCTCTGCCCACATGTGACGGTGAGCTTCCTCTCCATCAGACCAGTATCAGACCAGTGCGCTTCCTCTCCATCAGACCAGTATCAGACCAGTATCAGACCAGTGCGCTTCCTCTCCATCAGACCAGTATCAGACCAGTCCGCTTCCTCTCCATCAGACCAGTATCAGACCAGTGTGCTTCCTCTCCATCAGACCAGTATCAGACCAGTATCAGACCAGTGCGCTTCCTCTCCATCAGACCAGTATCAGACCAGTGTGCTTCCTCTCCATCAGACCAGTATCAGACCAGTGAGCTTCCTCTCCATCAGACCAGTATCAGACCAGTGAGCTTCCTCCCCATCAGACCAGTATCAGACCAGTGCGCTTCCTCTCCATCAGACCAGTGCGCTTCCTCTCCATCAGACCAGTATCAGACCAGTGAGCTTCCTCTCCATCAGACCAGTATCAGACCAGTGCGCTTCCTCTCCATCAGACCAGTGAGCTTCCTCTCCATCAGACCAGTATCAGACCAGTCCGCTTCCTCTCCATCAGACCAGTATCAGACCAGTCCGCTTCCTCTCCATCAGACCAGTATCAGACCAGTGCGCTTCCTCTCCATCAGACCAGTATCAGACCAGTCCGCTTCCTCTCCATCAGACCAGTATCAGACCAGTGTGCTTCCTCTCCATCAGACCAGTATCAGACCAGTATCAGACCAGTGCGCTTCCTCTCCATCAGACCAGTATCAGACCAGTGTGCTTCCTCTCCATCAGACCAGTATCAGACCAGTGAGCTTCCTCTCCATCAGACCAGTATCAGACTAGTGAGCTTCCTCTCCATCAGACCAGTATCAGACCAGTGCGCTTCCTCTCCATCAGACCAGTATCAGACCAGTGCGCTTCCTCTCCATCAGACCAGTATCAGACCAGTGCGCTTCCTCTCCATCAGACCAGTATCAGACCAGTGAGCTTCCTCTCCAGCAGACCAGTATCAGACCAGTGAGCTTCCTCTCCATCAGACCAGTATCAGACCAGTGAGCTTCCTCTCCATCAGACCAGTATCAGACCAGTGAGCTTCCTCTCCATCAGACCAGTATCAGACCAGTGAGCTTCCTCTCCAGCAGACCAGTATCAGACCAGTGTGCTTCCTCTCCATCAGACCAGTATCAGACCAGTGCGCTTCCTCTCCATCAGACCAGTATCAGACCAGTGCGCTTCCTCTCCATCAGACCAGTATCAGACCAGTGCGCTTCCTCTCCATCAGACCAGTATCAGACCAGTGCGCTTCCTCTCCATCAGACCAGTATCAGACCAGTGCGCTTCCTCTCCATCAGACCAGTATCAGACCAGTGCGCTTCCTCTCCATCAGACCAGTATCAGACCAGTGAGCTTCCTCTCCATCAGACCAGTATCAGACCAGTGCGCTTCCTCTCCATCAGACCAGTATCAGACCAGTGAGCTTCCTCTCCATCAGACCAGTATCAGACCAGTGCGCTTCCTCTCCATCAGACCAGTATCAGACCAGTGCGCTTCCTCTCCATCAGACCAGTATCAGACAGTGAGCTTCCTCTCCATCAGACCAGTATCAGACCAGTGCGCTTCCTCTCCATCAGACCAGTATCAGACCAGTGCGCTTCCTCTCCATCAGACCAGTATCAGACCAGTGCGCTTCCTCTCCATCAGACCAGTATCAGACCAGTGCGCTTCCTCTCCATCAGACCAGTATCAGACCAGTGCGCTTCCTCTCCATCAGACCAGTATCAGACCAGTGCGCTTCCTCTCCATCAGACCAGTATCAGACCAGTGAGCTTCCTCTCCATCAGACCAGTATCAGACCAGTGCGCTTCCTCTCCATCAGACCAGTATCAGACCAGTGAGCTTCCTCTCCATCAGACCAGTATCAGACCAGTGCGCTTCCTCTCCATCAGACCAGTATCAGACCAGTGCGCTTCCTCTCCATCAGACCAGTATCAGACAGTGAGCTTCCTCTCCATCAGACCAGTATCAGACCAGTGCGCTTCCTCTCCATCAGACCAGTATCAGACCAGTGCGCTTCCTCTCCATCAGACCAGTATCAGACCAGTGCGCTTCCTCTCCATCAGACCAGTATCAGACCAGTGCGCTTCCTCTCCATCAGACCAGTATCAGACCAGTGCGCTTCCTCTCCATCAGACCAGTATCAGACCAGTGCGCTTCCTCTCCATCAGACCAGTATCAGACCAGTGCGCTTCCTCTCCATCAGACCAGTGCGCTACTGTCATTCAACATTAAACTATTGTAGCGTTTTAATTAAAGCCTCATTGTATGCGCCTGTATAACAATTCTCATCATATTTAATTCAGACTGCAAATCTCATCAAAAAACATAATTTCTCTCACAGCAGGAAGTACCGTCAGATCTAAATAAAGACCAGTTCTGTCGAAACTGGTTGTTCATATGACAATATGTAGTTAAAGTTTCATTCAGAATTGGCAAATTTTTTATTTTATTTTTGGTTTAGTTTATGCATGTATAAAATAATAATAAATACATATCAATGCAATGCAATGCAATAAAATAAAAATAATTTCAGGTAAGTTTTTTTTTTTTTGAAACTGTATGTTTACATTAATGCACAATAATATTTAATTAAAATGTTTATATTTTATAGTGCTGCCCCAGAGTAAACTAGGATTATTAAAAAAATTAATAATTTAAAACACAATTATCAGTGCAATGCAATGCATTTCGATAAAATAAAATAATTTTAGTAAGTTTGCATAGATTTTTTTTGCGAAACTGTACATTTACCTTTAATGCACAATAAAATAAAATAAAATAAAAAAATATATAATATAATATATAATATGATATAAATACATAAACAATAAAATAAGTTTACCTTGAGTTTTTTATTCCGAAACTGTACATGTACCTTTAATGCACAATAAAAAAAATAAAAAAAAATAATAATATAATAAAATAAAATATATTAACAATAAAATAAAAGTAAGTTTACCTTGAGTTTTTTTCTGAGACTGTACGCTTACCTTTAGTGCACAATAAAATAATTTTTTAACGTAATTTTATATTGCTACTGCAGTAAACAAGGATTATTAACCCCAAAAAATATACAATTATTAATGCAATGCAATAAATAAAATGCAATAAAATAAAATGTGTGTTGGCAAAAAAGTATATTGTTTAGTTTAGTTTATATAGCGCCTATTATTGTCTATAGTGTCAAAAGAATGATTGCATTACATTCCCGTCCACATACATTATATATAGAGGCTGAAGTGTCACGGAATGTTCTGTTCTTAAAAACTCTGTGACTAAGTTCTCAAAGTCTTCTTCATGAGCAGCTTTGGCACTGTAAGAACTGACAAGTGTCTCCGTCTATTCAATTAGACATAATCATCAGATAAAATGTTAATTATAAACCAGAAGAACCCCTAGTTTGCTGCCAGACTGTTGACTAACGCTCAGGACTCAAGACATCTAGTTCTAGTTTAGCACGAAACTGATCCTCTAATACTCTAATAATTTATCGAAATAAAGAGCACTCATCGCATGTCTGGCCCGTTTGGCGTATTACATTTTAATGAATTCATGTAATTCTGAATGAACTGAATACGGGGGGAATATTCTGGGTACTTCACAGTGCCAGAGGGAAGAAAGAAAGAGAGAGATTTAGGCAGATGTTGAGCCCGAGGCGCTGGACTCTTTCATCGTCTCACGGGGAGTGACGCTGACGTTCATTATCATTAAAGGTGAAGTCGCTGAGGAAACATGCCTTCATTCCTTCAATTCTGAAGTTGCATGAAAGCCCTTAAGTTAAGAAAACGCTAAGTTATAAGGTTAAGGGTATCTTTAGTGAAACATGCGTTGCAAGAATAAACCTAAGGGTCCACTTAAGAAACTTTAAAAGGGACATATCATGAGAATCTGGCTTGTCCCGTGTGTAAGCGCTGTAATCGGCGCATCTACCAACCCTGAAAACATGAAAAGTGAAACCCAGTCACTTAGTTCTGGTGAGTCTTTCTCTGCAAGCATGTTATAAAATAAGCCGATCAGATTCTGACGTATGAAGAGGATCTTATTATAATATTCCCGGCCCTTAATCTGCACGGTTACACACACAACGCGACATTCGGTTCCTCACGCGACAGCAGAGACCAGTTCTAACGCGACGCAGAAGATCCAGCAAAGCATGAAACTGTTCTGTGGTCGAGCACAGACTGGACACTAGTGACCAGAACATGTCAGCGCTGTCTTATAAACACCTCAGGAACTGTGGACACTTGTGTAAGAGTTCAACATGATGATGAGATGATCAGTGTAACTCCACAACAACTACACAAATGTCTCCGCTAACATCCAGAAACTCTTCTTGAGTCTCTCCGTAAGGCTGCGCTCGCTACTGGTTATTCTGGGATTCTGGAGGAGTTCTGAGTTTCTGAAGCTTGTGTAAAGACTCCGCCTCTTCTGAACGGAGGCGGAGCTAAAGCTCATTTGCATTTAAAGGGACACACACAAAAATTGCGGGTTTTTGCTCACACCCAAAAAAGGGGCAAATTTGACGAGATATAATAAATGATCTGGGGGGATTTTTGTGATGAAATTCTGAGGACACTATATATTTATATTACATCTTGTGGGGCGTAATATGTCAACTTTAAGGCTGTTGTTAAGTATTTTCACTTACTGACTTGAGAGTTCCCTTATGCATTGCAACAAAGCCCTTAACAACCATTTAGCCCTGAAAAAAAGGACAAAAACAGGCCGTCTGCTTAACTCAAGCACGATGGATGATTTATTGTTAATTGAGGAGGAGGAGGAGGAAGTACTGATGTGCATTTTCAGCGATCGAAATAAGCCTGTGGAAAGTATGGCGTGAAACTAAATTGAACGAACGCCTACGTTTTCGTCACTTCCTCTCTGCGCTTGAATTAATGATCCCATGCCAGGCTTTCATCTGCAAGAGTGACTGATTATAGCGAATGGCTTGGGTGTTTTTCCCCTGTTTTTTTTTTTAAAGAAAGTTTTTTTGTCTATGGTCCAGTGTGGTTTGAATTCCTGCATTTTGTTTGAAGGCAAACACTCTCTTCTGATTGGCTCTGGTATGTGATTGATTTGGTTGCGAGTGCAGTGCGCTTGCAGAGAGTCTCCGCCCACACTCTCTTCTGATTGGTTCTGGTTGGTGATTGATTTGGTTGTGAGTGCAGTGTGCTTGCAGAGAGACTCCGCCCACACTCTTCTGATTGGCTCTGGTTTGTGATTGATTTGGTTGTGAGTGCAGTGCGCTTGCAGAGAGACTCCGCCCACACTCTCTTCTGATTGGCTCTGGTTGGTGATTGATTTGGTTGTGAGTGCAGTGCGCTTGCAGAGAGACTCCGCCCACACTCTCTTCTGATTGGCTCTGGTTGGTGATTGATTTGGTTGCGAGTGCAGTGCGCTTGCAGAGAGACTCCGCCCACACTCTCTTCTGATTAGCTGTGGTTGGTGATTGATTTGGTTGCCAGTGCAGTGCGCTTGCAGAGAGACTCCGCCCACACTCTCTTCTGATTGGCTCTGGTTGGTGATTGATTTGGTTGTGAGTGCAGTGCGCCTGCAGAGAGACTCCGCCCACACTCTCTTCTGATTGGCTGTGGTTTGTGATTGATTTGGTTGTGAGTGCAGTGCGCTTGCAGAGAGACTCCGCCCACACTCTCTTCTGATTGGCTGTGGTTTGTGATTGATTTGGTTGTGAGTGCAGTGCGCTTGCAGAGAGACTCCGCCCACACTCTCTTCTGATTGGCTCTGGTTTGTGATTAATTTGGTTGCGAGTGCAGTGCGCTTGCAGAGAGACTCCGCCCACACTCTCTTCTGATTGGCTGTAGTTTGTGATTGATTTTGTCGCGTGTCTGGTGTGGACACAAACTGCTTGTCTCTGTAATTGCATCACATCTGGTTAGGAGGACACGGTGTAAGAGAATGTGAATTGGAATGCAAGCACTTGTTTGAGAATGTGAGCTCAGTTTAAAATGATTTTCTGTTCCATCTCATGTTGTTGTCTCTCTTGCTGTTACAAGTTTCCACAGCCGAGTCTTAGCATGAGACTGAAACGTTATTTCTTTGGTCTGACCATTACTCAAGATCTATATTTTCCCAAATCAATAGCTTAAGCCCTGCCGAGATAATGCCACCAGCCTATCGCAGCCTTCGCTTTCTTGAGACACTTTGAGTCGCTCTTCAATTGACAGATTGTGTTCAGAAGAAACACAATTAGAAATGAGCCATGAGCTTCAGATTCCCTGATTGCACATATACATCATCAAGAGTCTATCCAATGCATACAAATGTGTGTTCATCTGCAATTTCACTTCAACATTCTGTGTGTTAGCACAACATATAGCAGATGGTTTTGGTCATGTTTTAAAATGTGTCCAAAATCACTCTTTTATTTGGACACAAATCTGAAATATTTCATAGAATAGAATGTGAAGAACATGAAGTACTTTGTAATTTTTCATTATTTATGCATCATTTATGCATTTGGCAGACGCTTTTGTACCAAGCATTTTTTTTAAATGGGTTCATGCGTTCCCATTTTTATTTTAAATCAAAATTATGTATTCTTTCATCTACACACAAATTTTATATACATTTTTGGAAATCATTATTAAAACCATTCTTACATAAATTGTCGTATTCAGTTCAGTGTGACAAAACTCCGCCCACTCTCTCTTCTGATTGGCTCTGGTTGGTGATTGATTTTGTTGCGAGTGCAGTGTGCTTGCAGAGAGACTCCGCCACACTCTCTTCTGATTGGCTGTGGATTGTGATTGATTTGGTTGCGAGTGCAGTGCGCTTGCAGAGAGACTCCACCCACACTCTCTTCTGATTGGCTGTGGTTTGTGATTGATTTGGTTGCGAGTGCAGTGTCCACTATAAAGCAAACGCTCATAAAGCAAACGCTCATTATCATATCTGAATCTCAGCTCTTGATCATAGTGATATGAACAGTAATGATGGCGAGGGTTTTACCGTATCGATCTCATCAAAGTGGATTTGCTTTGTCAGCAGAAAACAGCGTCTTCTCGAGACGAACAACACGAACCAAACTCTTCAGTCTCAGATACACGACAGTGTTAGAGGGCGGAGCTATGAGCTCAGCCAATCAAGACCAGAGGCTGGAATTATGCAAATGAGTTACATTGTAACAGGAAGTGAGACTGGAATTACTGACGACTCGTTTCAACAGTTCAGAATCGATTCTTTCTTTTAGGAGACGATACGTTTATTTGTCGTGCACTTTGATCTTTAAAACTTCGCAGAGCTTTTACATTCACCAACAGCTGTATTGCATGAAAGGGAATATCTGAAAAAGCTGAATAGGGCACTGCTTGTGTAAAAAAGTAATGCACAGACTTGCCTTGAAGAAGGGATTCGAGTCAGAAGAGATGAAACTATAGCATGCAGTCATCATAAGAGAGTTTTGCAGCACTCACTCATTTCCTTAGCAAAACTTTCATGGACACAGTAAAGTGACTGTGACCTTTCCCGGAGACTTCGGCGGGTGGACAGTAGCTCACAGTCGAGGGATTCCTCGTTACTCTCATTAACCTTCCGGGGGGATTTTTACTTCCGGTGAAGGTTAGTGAATTCCCTGAGCTGAAGTCTGAAGAACACAGAAGACACCGAGAACAGCTGTGAGGTTTCAGATCTGTTATTAAGATGATTTCCACATGTGTTCCCACAGCTCTGTGTGGAGGGGATATTCGCGGTCCTGAGGGCATCATCCTCTCTCCCGGCTTTCCCGAACTCTATCCCAACTCATTAAACTGCACCTGGACTCTGGAGGTCAGCCATGGCAAAGGTACGTTCCCGGGAGATTCCTTCAGGGGAAGAGCAGAGCTCGCTTTAGATATCACATCTTGGCCAGTGTGTATTTTTATTTATTGAACATACACTCTAAAAACTGCTGGGTTGTTTTAACCCATATCTGGGTCAAATATGGACGATTTAATTAAAAAATGTAACCCAACGACTGGATTTGTCCATATTTGACCCCAAATTTAAATTTGACCCAGCATTTTTTAGAGTGTATACTTTCTGTGTGTGTGTGTGTGTGTGTGTGTGTGTCTACATGAAAAAAAACCCATTTTAGATATCCTAGATAAACATAGGATAGTAGATTTTTCATAGTCTGTGATTTTCTTTGGTGAAAGTTGTCAGAAAACGTGCAAAACAGATTCTTTAGTGGAAATTTGTACTCATTTGTTTATATTATCGTTCAAAAGTTTTGGGTTGGTAATATTTTTTTATGTTTTTTTTTTTTTTAAAGAAATCTCTTCTGCTATTTGAACAAAAATACAGTAAAAATTGTGAAATATTATTCCAGTGTAAAATATCTGTTCTCTATGTGAATATACAGTAAAGTGTAATTTATTCCTGTGATCAAAGCTGAATTTATCATCATTACTCCAGTCTTCAGTGTCACATGATCCTTCAGAAATCACTATAATATGATGATCTGATGATCAAGACACATTTATGATTATTATCAGTGTTAAAAACAGTGTTTTTTGTAGATTACAATTTTTGTGTGAACTGTGATTTTTTTAAAGATCCTTTAATGAATAAAAAGTTAAAAGAAAGAACAGCATCGTTTTGCAATATATGTATTTTTGTAAGATTATTAATGTCTTTCCTGTCACCTTTGATCAATTCAATACATCCTTGCTGCATAAAAGTTAATTAAAAAAAAAAAAAAGTTTTTTTAAGTCCTCCACTTAAAGCTTGTTTCCTCAAAGTCTCCCAGTGTAATTGTGTGTGACGTCCTGATGCAGAAGTCAGATATCTCGATCTGCTGTTCAGGTGTGCAGTTCACGTTTCACGCGTTCCATCTGGAGGATCATCACGATTATCTGCTCCTGACGGAGAACGGCAGCTTTGCTCGACCGCTCGCTCGCCTCACCGGATCCCAGAGACCAGCACCGGTCAACGCCGGGCTCTACGGGGACTTCAAGGCCCAGCTCCGCTTCATCTCAGACTTCTCCATTTCCTTCCAGGGGTTCAACATCTCGTTCTCAGGTGAAAACAGTTCTCAGTGTTTCCGATCGCAGTTGATCTATCTATCTATCTATCTATCTATCTATCTATCTATCTATCTATCTATCTATCTATCTATCTATCTATCTATCTATCTATCTATCTATCTATCTATCTATCTATCCATCCATCCATCCATCCATCCATCCATCCATCCATCCATCCATCCATCCATCCATCCATCCATCCATCCATCCATCCATCCATCCATCATCTATCTATCTATCTATCTGTCTGTCTGTCTGTCTGTCTGTCTATCTATCTTTCCATCCATCTATCCGTCCGTCCGTCCGTCCGTCCGTCCATCTCTCTATCTATCTATCCATCCACATCTATCTATCTATCCATCCACATCTATCTATCTATCTATCTATCTATCTATCCATCCATCCATCCATCCATCCATCCATCCATCCATCCATCCATCCATCCATCCATCCATCCATCCATCCATCCATCATCTATCTATCTATCTGTCTGTCTGTCTGTCTGTCTGTCTGTCTGTCTGTCTGTCTATCTATCTTTCCATCCATCTATCCGTCCGTCCGTTCGTCCGTCCGTCCGTCCGTCCGTCCGTCCATCTCTCTATCTATCTATCCATCCACATCTATCTATCTATCTATCTATCTATCTATCTATCTATCTATCTATCTATCTATCTATCTATCTATCTATCTATCTATCTAACTATCCATCCATCCATCCATCCATCCATCCATCCATCCATCCATCCATCCATCCATCCATCCATCCATCTTTTCTATTCAACTAAGCTTGAAAACGAGCCAAACAGTGCTAAAAACACACACTATTTGCAGATGTTTCATGTTTGGCTGCATTATTTCTTTAAGGTCATCGTGATGCAGGACTCAAGACTCAGTTTTCTGTTAATTGTTCCATTCAATTAAATTACATTCAGTTTACGAATCAGCCATTCTGAGCAAAGAATGAATTTTCCATTATTAAATAAACTGTCATAATCACTTAAGTGTGACATTTTACATGAACTTTGGGCTTCAAAAACTTCTGTGCAAATTGTTCGTAAAAGCATTTTTCCCTAAACTGTAAAATAATGAACCGGTTCTTACCTTAAAAATGGCAAACGTTTTCCCCATAACAATATCACAAAGATTTCGCTCACAACAGTTTATGTAAGAATGGTTTGTGTCCGTGACCATCCATTAGTAGCAGATCTAATAATGAGTGTTAAATCTGAAGGTTATTCCAGGACAAGAGCAGTTATCGTTATCAGCGCCTACAAGCCCGTTTCTATGAAAAGTCATAGCAGCAATTAGATATAGATGGCGCTTGTACAGCGATACAGGCAATCGATTGGCAACAGCTTGAGCTTCGTCTCAGTGGCTTATTGAAAGTCTGAGACGTATCAGTGTTTCCGGCAGTCCTTTCGTCAGACTCCAGCGCAGGCTTTTTTACCGCTCGCTGATATTAGACTTGGCTTCGGGCAGCGTTTGTCATCAGCCACAGATTTCCACCGGCCACTGCCGTCTAATGGAATTAGCTGATCCACCAAAAGTGGAAAAGAAACCGATTTGACAACTAAATATGAGTTTATTTAGTAGGGGAGGAAAAGTCAAGAAGCCAGCAGCATTTTAAAGCAGTTCCAGTTTCCAGGAATAACAGGCTTTAACCCTTCTGCGTCCACAACATTTGAGTTGTTTTGATCATTTTGCCTGTGTTAAAGGCGCAATATGTACGATTTTTGGATTAGAATATGCAAAAATCTTTAGAACAATGTTATATGTTTGTTGTTTAAGGCGAGACACGGCAGGCAAAAACATAGTTTTTTTTTATCACTTGTCAATTTTGAGATTTTGGGCTATTTGTCTTCAATAACATGTCTTCTTCCAGACTTGTGGTGAAAAAAAGTCCGAAATACACATTTAGGTCTTTATTTTACTAACTTTGTCTGTTTGCGTCTGTAGATTTCTCAGAAATTCAACTAAAGTTGTGCTCCGCGCGATCTCTGTCTGCTTCCTTTTAATCACGCAAACGTCTGGAAAGCTCTCTCTCTGCTGTACAATGCAGTCGGATCCAAATATGCTAATTTCCTTTTAATCAGCAACCAATCGTGAAAGTACAATGGGCATTTAACTCTAAAAGTGAAATCTCATTGGCTGATGTCAATGTCTGACACCGTGATTGGTTCAGAAGCATCACGTGACGCGCTCTGACACTCAGATGTGTGTTTTTGACTGTTTTTCTGCTCAGTTAAAGGCCATAAATGCTGTTTATAAGTTTTGATGTGATTTAGGTGGTTTGTATTGTTGTTGCTAATGATTTGATGAGATATTGTGTCTGTAAATAGTTGTTTCCACTAAAAAAGTATGAATTTTTACATTACAAATCTTTAAATGCCTTTTTCTCAAAATGAGTTTGTCATTCTCCAGTATAAACATCTCAGCCGATGTACACCAAACTCTCCAGTTACACACTTAGCAGTATTCTGAAGATATGTTCAGAGGGATTTGTTAATAAATCATTCCTGGCCTGATTTATGTGACATTTTAATCCACAAAAATATGGAGAAAATCTATTTTTTAAGGCTATGGACAGTATATTTAGATTTCCTAGGTCATGAAAGCATATATCCTGAAATCCCTCTGAACATCTTTCTTCATCTTGTGTGTAATCAAAATGAAACAAGAATTTTGCACCTGGCTTTATCATATGTTCAGATCTATCTACTGAAAATATATGCAAAATTGCGCATATTTAATGAGATAATGCCTAATTTGCATAATTAAACATACAAATTTCTAAAACTTGTAATACATTTTTTTTATGAACTTGTGTAAGTAATCAACTAAGGAAGTTTCATGGTGATATCTATTATTTTAAAATTGTACCCTATTCACCTGTAGTGTCTCGCTTTAAATGTTTAAATCCAGCTATTTTAACCCGTGTAATGGCCCATGTTTTTGTGTCACCTGTCAGTGAAGTCATATGGATCTCTGAGCTGGTGTGAGTGAGTGGAGGCGGGGCTAATATGCATATTCATAGAATAGGGTGTCGAGTTACATTCAAGCTATTTTATTTAAGGCATGACGAAACATTTAAATATGTCATTTTGGTGTCATAACTAAACCAAAAAAATGAATAAAACTAAAGTAAAACTGGTTATAGGAGAAAAAAAAAAGAAAAAAATTCAGTTGGACAGATTTGTCATGTTTGGCTGCACTACTTTTTCTCTCTCAGTTCAGATTCAGTTTGTTGGAGGACGAGCCGTTCTGATGGAAAGCCAAGCTGTGAAGAGCCCATAGGGTTTGGCTCATGTTTACTGAGCCATCATAAACATTAATGAAGGACCAGAGTTATGAATACCCATACAATTATCCACAGGCCAAGTTCCCATATTAGCCTAATATAAATTCCCTGATGAAAACTGTGGTTGACCTTTTCTGAATACTGAATATTGATGGGATTGACAGAAGCAGACATGCATAATGCAAAAAATAGCACTCGTGAAAGTGCAGACAAAAGCTTTCCCCCATTAGCATTTGAGCATTGAAAGTGCAGAGACAAGAATTGATATCTGTACGTAATATGAAATCTGTTTTTCTATACAATTTCAGAGTGGCAAGGTGCAAGCGCTCGTATGCTGAACACATCTGTGTTTGTAAATAGATTTAAATATGGAGATATGGGAGCAAACAAAGCAATTGACGTTGTTTTGCTATCGAGCATCAGACTCATCTGATCTCGCAGAGAAGCGCAGCTGCGGTTCAAGGCGAACCTTCATTTACACATGGAAATGATTTACACTGTGGCTTTAATTGATTGTTTGAGTGTTTGCAGATAACCCTGGGTAAATGTTCAGTCTCCGTTTACTCTATGAATCATGATGTGATATTAAACGAGACATTGGTTGAATATCAAGGCCATGCTAAAGCCACTCCAGCGGGAGTTCTTCTCTATATCAGTGTCAGTGTTTCTGAACCAACACGGCACAATATTCCTCATTATAATAATTAATGCGCAGAATAAAGGGGCGGGGCCTGGTTGAGTTAGTTAGTTGTTGTTTTTTTTACATGCTTTTCAAATGTTAAATTAGTGTCTAACTCCAAGCAATCAATGTCACTATTTCTGAACTCCTGAAACGCCTCCATTGTAGTCTTGAGTTTCTTCCGAGAACGAACACGTCACATTATTCCTCATTATAATAATTAATGCGCAGAATAAAGGGGCGGGGCCTGGTTGAGTTAGTTAGTAGTGTGTTAAACTGGCGGTTATGGTAATTAGGGGCGGGACATTTATGCGGGACGCATAAATCTTGAATACTTAGGAGCACAAACTTGGTCTCTTTTTAAAGGAGAAACTTGGAAGATTATTGTAATAGAAAAAGTGATAAAAGTGAAATTAAGGATAGAAAACACAAAGCACACAAATACTGGATAAAGCAGTTTATTTTATATAACTTTTATATCAATACTTTTTGAGATTGAATAGCAATTTGGATATTTTTTCTTCTTCTGGGCATTTCTTTTTGCAGTGCATCATGGGATTGTCATGTTGTCTTCTCTATAAAGGATGCTTTTGATGAAAGAACATTAGGTAACACTTTACTCAAAGCCTTTATGCATTAAAAAGTATTTTAATGCATTAATTATCCAGCTTATAATGATCTCATGAATAATCATAACCACAGTTATCATATTATCTATTCATTGAACACCTTTAGAAAGTATAATGCATTAAAACACACGATAAACAAACTATTTCAGATGTAAGGAATCTGCAGATATTATAATGCATTTTAACTTTGGTTAAACTTAAGGCGTAATGCATAATAGCATGCGTTATGAATATGCTTATATGGTATCATCCTATATAGGCGACTTTTCACCGGCTCCTTGTGCGTTTTAGAATCGATTTAAAGATGTAAAAATACCCGAAGCTCTGGAATAACTTGCCCATATATGTTCGGCAGGCCCAATCTCTTTCAGCATTTACAGTTTACAGTTGCTTTGGTACATTTCTCGATTCATCCTCGACTTTGTCTAAAATGTAGACAAAGTAGGATTGGAAACACAGCCTTTTCTGCCAGAGCCACAGTTTTTTGGAATAAAGGGAGTGTAATAGTCTCTCCTCTTTTAAAAAACAGCTTAAATCTTGGATTAGGGACAATTACAATTGTAACCATACACACTAAATACTTAAGTCCATATTTTTATTTTTTTTATTTTTTTATACTGTATTTATTTTATACTGTAACTAGAAAAAAAAGTTTGTTGAGACAAACTTTAAGTTGGCTTGAGAAAGCCGGACATGAGAGTTTGAAGAAGTTTAAAGTAGTTTAAATTTTGATCGATAGATTAGTTAGAAAGAAAGAAAGAAAGAAAGAAAGAAAGAGAAAGAAATACAAAATAAAGATAAGAAAGAGAGAAAGAAAGATAAGAAAGAAAGAAAGAAAGAAAGAAAGAAAGAAAGAAAGAAAGAAAGAAAGAAAGAAAGAAAGAAAGAGAAAGAAAGAAAAAATAAAGATAAGAAAGAGAGAAAGAAAGAAAGAAAGAAAGAAAGAAAGAAAGAAAGAAAGAAAGAAAGAAAGAAAGAAAAAAGAAAGAAAGAAAAAAGAAAGAAAGAAAAAAGAAAGAAAGAAAGAAAGAAAGAAAGAAAGAAAGAAAGAAAGAAAGAAAGAAAGAAAGAAAGAAAGAGAAAGAAAGAAAAAATAAAGATAAGAAAGAGAGAAAGAAAGAAAGAAAGAAAAAAGAAAGAAAGAAAAAAGAAAGAAAGAAAAAAGAAAGAAAGAAAGAAAGAAAGAAAGAAAGAAAGAAAGAAAGAAAGAAAGAAAGAAAGAGAAAGAAAGAAAAAATAAAGATAAGAAAGAGAGAAAGAAAGAAAGAAAGAAAGAAAGAAAGAAAGAAAGAAAGAAAAAAGAAAGAAAGAAAGAAAAAAGAAAGAAATAAAAAAGAAAGAAAGAAAGAAAGAAAGAAAGAAAGAAAGAAAGAAAGAAAGAAAGAAAACATTAGTTAGAGCGAGTTTAGATTTGAGTTTTTGGCTTGTACACTAATGGGCCACCATAGCCTTGGCTCAATTTGAGCACTCTGCAATGCAAGTCTATGGGATTTTTATGATTTTTAATATTAATTTTTAAGAAAACTGACAGTCAAATCAGTCTGAAAAGATATAACAACTCAAGTCAGAACAGTCTGAAGGTCTGACCCGAGTTTGGAGTTTGTAGAGTTAAAGCTCTAGGAGGAGTTAGAGTCAGAAACTCTGCGGTCAGAAGAAGAATAATACGTTTAAATACAATATCAGTAAGTTGGCTCTCTCACAAGTTCAGGTGATTGGTGAGGTGAGCAATATATTGTCTGTTTGAGGGTATGTATGCTCATATTGTGTTAAAATTTCTGCTGTATTTATTATATTGTTACTGTATTTATTACATCTATAGTGTATTTGTATTGACCTGTGTATGTTAGGGTGCCTGTGAAGAGCTGGCTGGGGACAGCAGATGGAAACTTATAGCTAACTCTGGCGTGTTTACAGCAAAGTAACTTGTCTGTTGATCAATGAGCAAATAAATAAATAAATACAAATGTGCACAACAGTAAGTGCATTTCTCAAAACAAAATAGCAGAACACCAGGATTACATGCAAAAGCCCGTCTCCTGCTCAACATCCTCAGTTCATCTCTCAAAGTAAATATGTGTCAATGAACATGCCAGTGCCGTCAGAATGAGGAGTCGCTGTGTACGGATAACACACTCACATTGCTTAGTCATGTTGTCAATATAACAGTGTGTACTCTGGAGGATGTTCTGATGTAAACTATGGCTGAAGTTTTGATGACAATTATTGTAAATTGTAGGTTACACCTTAGTGTGTGTGTGGGAGTGTGATTGCAAGAGACTGGACGAGATTCACATCTACGCTTTTACTGGTTGTACTGTAATTTGTTGACAGACCGTGTCATTGCGATACAGAAAGGAAAAGACAGCACAAAGAAAGACAGAAAAGTAGAAGCTCCTCTGCTGGGCCACACATTCTCGTCCACATCGCAACGAATATCTGCTCTTGCGATGCAGCGTGGACAGAATATTTGACAGTGTCTTATCCAGTGTCATCGCTGCATCCATGGCAGCCGGAAGGGTCGTCTGAGCGTGTGACTGGCCATCATATACGTCCCATCTCCATGCTGAGGAACATTCCTCAATGGGGTTAAGGAATGGGGAGTACAATTACACCCTACATTAAAAAGTTTGTCGACACAAACTTTAAGTTGGCTTGAGAAAGCCGGACCAGATAGTTTAAAGTTTAAAGTAGTTTAAAGTTTAAAAAAGTTGCTAGGGTGTTTCTAGACTCTAGAGGGTTGCTAAAGTGTTCTGGGTGGTTGCTAGGCTGTTCTGGGTGGTTGCCAGGTGGTTGCTAGGGTGTTCTGGGTGGTTGCTAGGGTGTTCTGGGTGGTTGCTATGGTATTAATAGATGGTTGCTTTTGGTGATATGGGTGGTTGCTTAGGTATTTTGGGTGGTTGCTAGGGTGTTCTGGGTGGTTGCTAGGCAGTTGCTAGGGCGTACTGGGTGGTTGCTATGGTGTTGCTAGGTGGTTTCTAGGGTATTTTGGGTGGTTACTAGGGTGTTCTGGGTTGTTGCTAGGTGTGTCCTGGGTGGTTGCTATGGTATTAATAGATGGTTGCTTTTGGTGATATAGGTGGTTGCTTAGGTATTTTGGGTGGTTGCTAGGTGGTTGCTAGGGCGTACTGGGTGGTTGCTATGGTGTTGCTAGGCGGTTTCTATGGTATTTTGGGTGGTTGCTAGGGTGTTCTTGGTGGTTGCTAGGTGGTTGCTAGGGTGTTCTGAGTGGTTGCTACGGTGTTCTCATTGGTTGCTACGGTGTTGCTAGGGTTTCTAGGGTGTTCTACAAGTAATTGTAGGGTGAGAGGAACTCCATCAGCATCCTGTTGTGGGACGCAAACCATTGCCTGGTGATGTTGGAGCGATGGAAGCTGACATTGTCCCAAACCATCACGTACTTTGGCAGGTCATCTCCAATCTGACCCCTCTCTTGTTCAGGGATGAGACCCTTGTAGAGAGTGTCTAAAAAGGTGACATGACGCTCTGTATTGTATGGCCCAATAATGAGAATATGCGTCAGCACACCACATGTATAGAAATGTGCTTGACATATTATGACAACTTGTTTAACCATTTTGCATGTAAAGACTTATGCTATGAACTAATGCCTAAATATTGTGGGGTGGGGGGGGGGGGGGGGGCTATTCAACAGAGACCTATTATAATACACTTTGATCAACATGACATAATAATGTACAATGTTGGAAACCGCAGAGAATTGCACATAATCATTTGCATGGATGCACCAAAGCATTTGCAGCTTGTTCAAAGAAATGAGAAACTGCTGTTTTGATGTGCACATGTGACACACTGATGTGAAGATTGAACAGGTAGTTTTGAGAATTTAAATTCTAATCTGAGAAATGCACCAAAGCGACTGAGAAAAACGGTAAAACCTTAAATCTTAAAACTCATTTTTATAATTTGGCGTTTAATTCAGTATGAGAGCTATTATTTTTGAGGGTACGTTTACACGACAACGATATGCATTGAAACGGAGAAGTTTTTTCTTTGAGTTTTCCAGACGACACCACTGTCAGAACGATCCCGATTCACACTGATCCGTGTGAACGAGTAAAAACGCTGTATTCTGCTGCCAGGCCAGTAGATGGCGATTAAACACTATAGACTGAACACGTAATACGCATGTTCATGACGTCATCGTCTTCAGAGATTAAAGTTATTGTTGTAACCCAGTTTTCACAAGTTAGCGTTTTCAGGCTCCCCAAAACGCCGTTGTCGTGTAAACGAACGGCCAAAGCGCTTAAAAAGTTGTATGTTTTTAGTTGAAAACGGTGTTGTGTAAACAGCCCCTATGTTTCTATGATCTTGTTGTGTTTTAATGTTCTTGCTTTTTGTTATGTTATTGTTGTATTTTAATTATTGCTTGTACAGCACTTTGGCAAACCTTCAGTTTTGCTATAAAAGTGCTATATAAACAAACATTGAGTTGAGTTCATAGGTGTTGATTTCGGTGGGGGCGGTGGGGACGGGTACCCACCAGATTTCGTCATGAGTCATTTTGTACTCACCACCTTTTTAGGGTTGCTAGTAGGGCTTTAACGATTCACCAAACCCATTCGGTTTGTATCACGATTTTTAACCCACGATTCGGTTCGTATCACGATATTTTGGGGGGATTTAAAAAAATATATATCTCCATGTTTTCGGTGCTGATGCAGTGGTGACTCGTATATGTATATGTGACTCGTATACATCGTAACATGTAATGGTGGCGCTACCAATAAAGCACCTACAAGCTGTCACAAAGAAATAATTATGAATATGTCAAATATAGCAAGGAGACATTTGAATTGTTTATTAATAAACAAGTGTTTTCTGTGTCGGCTGCAGAGATGAAGTTGACGATGCTGACTCGCGATATTCGCAGTAGTGAACGCGCCGGAGAGAAATGCATATTTCATACGGATTACATAGTTTTCTTTCGTTTTGAATTGTTCTGTTTAAAAGTATGATTCAAGCGTTCCATAGATATATTTCTCAGGTCTGTGAGGCGAGTAGGCTATGCTGAGTTTCGGTTCATTTATGAAAAGACGAGCTCCAGTTCATGCGCCGGCGCCTCCGTGTGAAACATTGATTAAAATTAAGATACAATTAATACAAAACGAAATTCTATTTCTGTTTGAGGGCTCTGTGAAAGTTTTAAAGCATCTTTTAGTGCCAATTTCAGAGCGGTCGCGTCAGTAGCAGAGAACGGTCACGTCTGTAACATTGTTTTTTCCTCATAAATGCGAACACAAAAATAATATAAAATGAATATTTTATGTTCTGTGGAGAGCATAGTAGCTTGGAGAGCTTACATTAGTAAGCTACAGGACATCGTCTTTCAAAACATGACCGGCGCGAAAGAGGAAAAAAAATTAATGCTTCATTGTACCCAGCACATTTCTAACCAAACTGACGCCCATGGTTGAGTTGAGTTGAGTTGAGTATAACTATCTCCTTTTTGCTTTAATAGCACCTGCCGTCTACTCTACATGAATTATGTCTCATCCTACATCCTGTGTTTCAATATTTAGCAGCTTTTTTTTATCTCACTATGAAGTCCAGCCTGTATAACGTGATGAGGCCAACGGAGGAAGTTTTCTGCTAAACTTTTCGCCTGTTGTTGTTGTTGTTGTTCAGAATATGATCTGGAGCCGTGCGAGGACCCTGGCGTGCCGGTGTTTGGCAGGCACAGCGGCGGCAGCTTCGGCATCGGCGCCAGCGTGGCGTTCTCGTGTGAGCTGGGCTACCGTCTGCAGGGCGCTGGAGAGATCGCGTGTCTGGGCGGCGGGCGGCGTGTGTGGAGTGCACCTCTGCCAAGGTGTGTGGGTACGTGCCGCTCTCATTCGCTTCCAGAGTTTCACAGGTCTTCATGGTTGCTTTCCAGTTCAGTGGCGTTCTGAATGAGGACACTTTGCATCTGCACACATTCAAATGCACATACCTATAGACTAAACACGTAATATGCATGTGTACGCCGTTACCGTTTTCACAGATTCACGTTTTTTAACCTTACACGGAGATGATACGTTTTTTTTTTTTTTTTTTACAAAACTTGCATTTTGGAAGATATCAAAGTTTGCGTTCTCGAGCACCAAACACTGTTGTTTGCATAGATATCATATAATAAAGGCTAGATGTCTCGTCCGCGCTGCTGGCCAATGGAGGTCGACGTCCGCATCTGGCGGCCATCTTGCCACAGTCAGCTCGCTCACTCGTAACATTGTGTTTTAATGGTGCATGCACTTTTTAAATAACCATAACTTGCTCAATTTTCTACCGATTTTCAAACGGGTTGGTTTGTTATAAACGTCAGAGATGTAGTTATGACACTGCATACTTATGAATAATTATAATATTATTTAACTAACCCTAACCCCATATTTCAACATGTTCAAGCATCCAGAATTATAGCCACGTTAATAATGTTTGTAAGAAACCAAACCGTTAGTAAATCCGTCAAGATTTCAGGATTTGTGTTCGTGACGATCACTCACAGTACAGAACGCTTGCCTGTGACAAGATGGCCGCCGGTGACGTCGTTAGAGACTCCGCCGTAAGACATCTAGCCTTTATTATGTATATCTATGGTTGTGTTCAAATGAACGGCCAGAACACATTAAAAGTTTTCTGTTTTCTGTTAGAACGGTGTCGTGTAAGCGGCCCCTAAGTTAATAACTAATGATCTTTACAACGAAAGTGAATCAATCAAAATATAACTTTATCTGGACAATAACTTTATTCTTGAGCCGCTGTAAAGCCTAAACAATCCCTGTTACTATAATCTCCTGTTATCACTGCTGCTTTGAAACTATCTACATTGTTAAAAGCACTTTAGAATGCCATTCAAGTCAAGTCACCTTCATTTATAGTGTACTACACACAGCATACTGCACAGTATATACTTATTATACACTGGTGTACTAGGATTTACTTCCATTTTGACTAGTAAATTTCACAAATAATTACAAAGAAACAGCAAAGTAAAATGTTGATATGGAAAGACTTTACTTCGATAGTTCACTTCAGATATTCTACTAACTATAAGTAACTTTGCACATGTCAACTAACTCTCATTAGAGTATTAGTAGACTAGGTTAGAGTTTGGGTTAGTAGAATATGTTGTGTAAAGTGTTGCCTATATTTTTTTACAACTTTTGAAAAATATTTTTTTTACAGGGTACTTATAGACTATAAACTAGCTTGTTGTTGCTAACATAGTGCACTTGAAAAATGTAGTGTGGAAGATATTTTCACTCAGAAATGGCTAGTAAATGTAAAAGCAATGCATTGAAAGACTAAAATAGTATTTTCTTGTAAAATGTGCTCCAATATTTTTTTTATTTTTTGTTACAACTTCGTCAAATATATATATTTTTTTACAGTGTACCTATTATATACTATATACTAGTTACTAAAGTAGTGCACTGAAATTTGTTTTGTATTTTTAATTAATTCTAAAGAAAAGTGTTATTTTAACACATTAAAATAAACATGCAATTTTGAAGTAGAAAATTATTTTCTTGTAAAATGTAGTCAAACTTTACAACTTTTACAACAAGTACTTATTATTAATTTATTTCCAATAATTTATTTTAATATTATAATTTTTTTAACACTTTACGGTATTGTACATGTCCACATAGCCATTGAGTAGGCTAATTTCTATTTAAAAACACTACTTTGAATTAATAAAATTACTTTTTGTATTAATTATCGCATCGTAGAAGAAATACATAAAACACATAAAACACATAAAATACTTGAAGTATGCAGTATTCATTAAGAATTTCAAATCATATTGTCCTAATTGTTATCACATGTTTCAAGTTTAATTCAGTGATTGGCATCTAGTTACGGAAATATTTTTTTTTTTGCATTTTTTTGATCCAATTTTGCTGGTCAATTTCTGACTTTTTGGGAGTCCCATAAAAAAAAAAAAAAAAAACGAGTCGAGGAACTTCGTGTGGTTTTCTTTTTCACTTGATTGCACTGTAAATGGACGAGCGCATTGCATCGTGCGCTACAATCCTGACTCGAATGCAACCAATGAGTGACAAAATATGTTGTTCAAGATATATTGCATGTTTTGACGGTATACGTTCTCTTTCTGTATACCTCGCTTTCTGTTTGCTTCACATGTCACTACGGTTCCCATTGTCCACAGCTGAGTGCGGCTCTACCGTGTCCAAGAACTCCGGCGTCCTGTTGTCCCCAAACTATCCGCGCAATTACGAGAACAACCACGAGTGCATCTACAACATTCAAGTGCAGGCGGGGAAAGGCATCAACATATCAGCGAGCAGCTTTCATCTGGCTCAAGGTGATGTTCTCAAGGTAAGTCCTGACCCAAGCGTGCAACACACAGTCTTTTGATACTAAACTGTAATGAAAAAGTGCTGTTCTGGGTATTGCACGGACTTCTCTGGTCTCCGTCCCCAGTTGTATGACGGTCCGGACAGCAGCGCAGAGGTTCTGGGAGGTTTCTCGGGTTCCTCGATGTTGGGTCAGTCGTTGACCAGCACGTCCAATCACCTGTGGCTCGAGTTTTACTCCGATCAAGACGACACGGCCGAGGGATTTAAGCTGGTTTACTCCAGTAAGATTACTCTTCCTCTTCCTCTTCCTCTTCCTATTCTTCTTCCTCTTCCTCTTCCTCTTCCTATTCTTCTTCCTCTTCCTCTTCCTCTTCCTCTTCCTCTTCCTCTTCCTCTTCTTCTTCCTCTTCTTCTTACTCTTCCTCTTCTTCTTACTCTTCATCTTCTTCTTACTCTTCCTCTTCTTCTTCCTCTTCTTCTTACTCTTCCTCTTCTTCTTCCTCTTCTTCTTACTCTTCCTCTTCTTCTTCCTCTTCTTCTTACTCTTCCTCTTCTTCTTACTCTTCCTCTTCTTCTTACTCTTCCTCTTCCTCTTCTTCTTCCTCTTCCTCTTCTTCTTCCTCTTCTTCTTCTTCTTCCTCTTCTTCTTCCTCTTCTTCTTCCTCTTCCTCTTCCTCTTCTTCTTCTTCTTCCTCTTCTTCTTCCTCTTCCTCTTCTTCTTCCTCTTCTTCTTACTCTTCCTCTTCTTCTTACTCTTCCTCTTCTTCTTACTCTTCATCTTCCTCTTCTTCTTCCTCTTCTTCTTCCTCTTCTTCTTACTCTTCCCCTTCTTCTTACTCTTCATCTTCTTCTTACTCTTCCTCTTCTTCTTCCTCTTCTTCTTACTCTTCCTCTTCTTCTTACTCTTCCTCTTCTTCTTCCTCTTCCTCTTCCTTTTCTTCTTACTCTTCCTCTTCCTCTTCCTCTTCCTCTTCCTTTTCCTTTTCCTCTTCTTCTTCCTCTTCCTCTTCTTCTTCCTCTTCTTCTTCCTCTTCCTCTTCTTCTTCCTCTTCTTCTTCCTCTTCCTCTTCTTCTTCCTCTTCTTCTTACTCTTCCTCTTCTTCTTACTCTTCCTCTTCTTCTTACTCTTCCTCTTCTTCTTCCTCTTCCTCTTCTTCTTACTCTTCATCTTCCTCTTCTTCTTCCTCTTCTTCTTCCTCTTCTTCTTACTCTTCCTCTTCTTCTTACTCTTCATCTTCTTCTTACTCTTCCTCTTCTTCTTACTCTTCCTCTTCTTCTTCCTCTTCTTCTTCCTCTTCCTCTTTTTCTTACTCTTCATCTTCCTCTTCTTCTTCCTCTTCTTCTTCCTCTTCTTCTTCCTCTTCCTCTTCTTCTTCCTCTTCCTCTTCCTCTTCTTCTTCCTCTTCCTCTTCCTCTTCTTCTTCCTCTTCTTCTTACTCTTCCTCTTCTTCTTACTCTTCATCTTCTTCTTACTCTTCCTCTTCTTCTTCCTCTTCTTCTTCCTCTTCCTCTTCCTCTTCCTCTTAAGGTCCAGCCCGAAATTTTCGCATGCCTTTTTTCGTATTCGTCATTCGGTGGCTCTGAATTGTCAAAACAACTCTCAAAATATTTGCTACGGATGTGGAACATGCAGATTTAAAAAAAAAAAAAACTATATATATATATATATATATATATATATATATATATATATATATATATAATATTTCTCCATATTTATGATTCTTTGCAACGCGCTGGATCCTTCACTCTTTGAATTCTTGCACTCGGGAACAATAAAAGTCCACACCATTATGACTAAAAGTTCACGTTCGGTGTGAACGCACAGTTAAAGTTTGCTAAGCAAGTATTTCCTACTAAAGCAAGGTGGTATTTCACTCTGGTCATGCTTAGCCAATAGGAGCAGAGTGGGCGTGGTATTGGGTGCCGGTATGCCCAGTGCATTATGGGTGTTGCAGTTCTCCTACATGTTTGGCCAACAGGAAGACAACAGCCCTTTTCTCTGTTTTCTCTGGTCAGGTAGCACAGATTTCAATAATGTGTTCGCGTTTCTTCTGTACAGGCAGTTTTATTGAAAGCCTATTAAGTACATCTTTAATTCCACACAACGTGTAGAAACTCACACACACACTAGAAGTTGCATGACATGCATTGGCAGTTTTAGTCTGTAGTTTTTCTCAGAGTTAGTCTGGGATGTTCAAATGCTTGTGAGGAAAAACAGAAGTGAGAAACATCAACAGTGTTTCACTGAGATTTCATATTTGATGCTTTGATAATAAATAAATTCATCCCTACCAAGCCTGCAAATGACTGTATACTTTTATCAGTAATTACATCTGGATTTCATAAAATTGCAATTACAAAGGCCTTTCTCAAACATATTTACTTATTATTATATTATATTATATTATATTATATTATATTATATTATATTATATTATATTATATTATATTATTATAGTCCAAAATGGACACCAGCCAAGTGTCTAGTATGAGATTGACTTTGAACAAACTGTCTGCAAAAGAAAAAATCAAACGATGATTGATGCTGTTTTGCTGTATATTGGCAAAGAATGTATCTTAATAAATAATGCAAAGTACAGTTTAATGGGCAGGTGTGATATAAGTTAATTTTGGACGCTTACGGATACGAATTAAATCTCCCGCTACCTCTCAATATTTCTGCCATAAACTACCTCTCACGAACATATTAGCTCAATTACTTTTCATTTCTGGATTAATATCTTCATTTCATTGTCAGCTTGAACTGTATAATTGTTCTCAGCACTCACTACACACACACACGCACACACACACACGCACGCGCGCGCGCACACACACATACCGTTTATTGCTTTTGTGATGAAAAGCGTTGAATTAGCAGCATCATATGGATTATTAGTGCCTTAATTTAAGGCTCTTAATTTTCTTTGTTTGAAATTATAGGTCTGTGTTTTCTCATGAGAAGTTGTAATGTGTCTTCCTCACTGCGCTGTATTATTTGATATCTTAATCATAAAGCATCATTATAGCGTGAGGAAAACATGACTGTGAACGCAGATCTTCTGTCCTGTCCAGAACTGATGCACTCGCTCATTCACTGCGAGAAACAGTGACTACGTTTACAAGCAGCCAATAACCCGTTCAAAACCGGAATATTAGCAATAACCCGGTCGCGCACGGCCATGTAAACACCGGCAAAAACCAGAATATGCTCATATTCGGGTTTTTAAAAACCCGAATATGATCCCTGGGTTACCCCTTTTCTAACCGAATATTTGGTCACGTAAACTCGTATCGGCATATCCCGATCATAAGGAACATTGATTTGTGTTCTGCGCATGTTCTATTCACAAGGAATCTTGGTCTTTTGAGTAGAGGAACTTAAAAACACGCGTGCAGTATACTGGAAGTAAACTAGAAGTAGAGGTAAACATGGTGAGACGTGTCAGTGCTGCTGGCGGGTCAGTACCAGCACCAAAGCTCAAACAAAGCCGATCGCGATCTGCCCCGAACTGTTCATTATCCGCGCGCTGCTGCTGCTGTCTTTGGATACAGGAAGAAGAATCGGAAATGACGCATATTGCGTATTAAGGTTGTCCGTACGTCCAGACGCTAACCGTGCATCGCCGTTTACATCGGGATATTGCCAATTGATTACAAATTCCATACAGGAGTAACTCTCTCTGCTCACGCATGTAAACGGGTTATCCCGAATGTTTCAGAAACCCGAATAGTGACCATAACCCGACCATTACCCGAATATTGACAGCTTGTAAACGTAGTCACTGACAGCTTTTACTCGGAGCGTCAGCCACTGATCATGTGTTCAAATTGACCGTTCGTAAAGACCCTCCCCCCTTAGTTACTGTCGCTATGTCCGACAAGCTACGCCGCTCACACACACACACATGTTCTCACGCAGTGAAAAACACATAGTGGAGCAGAGAGGACACTGACACACACTGACAGACACGGACCAGCTTACTTTTGATATTAAACAAAGTCTCACCTTTCAAATTCAGTAATTTTTGGTCAAGAAAAGTAAACAATAAATACCGTGTTGTGTCTCTTTAATGTGTGTGTCAGATCGCTCAGTTAAAGCCGCTCGTGAACCGATCATCTCTTCTTCTAGTTCATTTATAGCATCAAATAAACATGAATGAACATCAGAAGGAATGTTGTTTTAACCGCGGAAAGACGTCAGTACACTCCGCTTCTCAAGTTCAAATCCTCCATGTTAATCTACTAACTCTCCTGACTGCTGTCGGACAAAATGGCGGATGGCGAAGTATGATTGGTGAGATCACCTGTCAATCAAACTCCCTGCGAAGGGTCAATTACATCCCATGGGTTTGGATCTTGACCTTAGCTGTGCTAAACAGAAGAGGAAAACAGTGAGGGAACTTAGAGCAACATATTTGAAAGAAATAGCTCACCCAAAATATATATATAATTCTGCCATTATTTAGTCTCATGGCATTTCCATATATTATATTATATTATATTATATTATATTATATTATATTATATTATATTATTCAGTAACAAGCAGCATCAAAATTATTTCAAATATTATACGCATTTTATTATATAAACATATTAAAGGGGGGGTAAAATACTTAGTTTCAGTCAATCTCATGTTAATCTTGAGTACCTATAGAGTAATAGTGCGTCCTTAATATCTCCAAAAAGTCTTTAGTTTCATCATATTTATAAAATAAAAATACAGCTTTCCGATTCTAACCGGAAAAAGCCGAGGTCCTTGATTCTGGGCGTGGGCGG
>NC_136885.1:36007912-36025412 GCF_949152265.1 Phoxinus phoxinus
TTTGGAAACCTAATTTGCCGCCTAAAAACAACACAAACTTAGTCCCGGTTATGTTGGAAGTTACCGAGCTGGGGACTATTTTCAGGTGCTTCGTCATATCACTACGCTGCTGCACCCATGGTACGGCCGCACAGTTCCTTGATTCTTACGCCGGAATGAGAGTATAGTTCCGACCCATATAGGCTTGTAAAATCGCAACTTTTCATTTTCCGTCGATCTTAGTACACGGTTTAACTACAGAAGAGTCAAGTTTTAAATAGAAAAAATATTGAAACTCGTTGGTCATTTTGAAAGAAATGCTACTGGACCCATCAGAATCAATGATCTATGCTAAGCTATGCTAAAAGTGGTACCGTCAGACCCGGAGTTCGGCTGAATGGATTCGAAAACGGTAAAACTGTTTAACTCTGGGGGAGATGTAAAATGAGCCTATTTCCAAAAAAAGTGGAGTATCCCTTTAAGTCTCAACAAATCTTCCTTAACACCAAAAAATATTTTTATAAAGTCCTTTTGTGTTGAACATTAAAACAGGCTTGAGCTTGAGTAAATAATCTGAACTGTCCCTTTAATAAAAGCTGATGGCTGTTCAATGTGAAGAACTAATGGACACATTATTGACCTTTGGGTGTGTACCCATGGTACACCCATTATAATAAATTAATTATTATAATGAGGAATATTGTGACGTGGGAGAAACTCAAGAACACAATGGAGGCGTTTCAGGAGCTCAGAAACACTGATATAGAGAGACTTTGCAGAGCTTTTTAATGCTCAAACATCAACATTACACACTAAAGAAAGATGAACATGGAAAAAAGCACAATAGTTAATCTTTAATCTCCTGCCGTAGAAGCTTTTGTAGTCAGCGAGGAAGACCTCAATGTTTTCAGAACAGAGTCTCAGTCTCAGAAGTTTCACATAAGTTGATGGGTCTCGGAGAGTCATCAATATTTATGGTAGACCAGCGTATTCTTGGCTTTTGTATGATGAAATTGATGAACAATAGAGCAGTCAGAGTGAGCGGTCTCTCTGTAGACTGAGTCCCGGTGAGCGAGCGCTGGGAGCTTTGCCTCGGGGATCTACTCGCTCTTATGACACCGCCTTGGGACTTTCAACATCAAAATGGTGCACATCGAGGCTGTGCTAAATATTTCATGCAAAAGCTCGCTGATAAATGTCTCTCTTTAATACAGCGATTCCCTCTTCACAAAGCAGATCACATGCAATTATAAAATGCAACATAAAATATGAATTCGTTCTGCATCCGTGATGAAGCAAGTTGACCGTCCAGATCACTTTCTGTTGCATTTATGTGATTTTTTACTCTTTATCATGTAAAAAAAACATCTATTAAATGTGTGATTAGTTTGCTGCTCGTATTGGGTTAGCAGGGAAATTAATTCCCAAATAACTGTAAGAATAATGAGTGTTTTCAGACAGGTTTCCCCACTGGGACACAACTTTCATGGGAATCAGTGTCTGTCTCTGCTTATTAAACTCAAACAAAACCTTTAAAGGTACAATATGTAATATTTCTGCATTAAAATATCCAAAAATCACAAGGCCAATGTTACATATTTTGTTAACTTTATGGTTAACTGTGTTTTTTGTTTTCTTAACTGTAACAATTTTTGTTAATTGTGTTAACTTTATGGAACATACTGCGCGAGTCCTGGACAAATGCGGAGGCTGTAGTTGTAGCGTCCGTCTATCAAGCAACAAACGTTAGCCGGTTTCGCGCAGTCGTTATGGAACACAATTATTCTTTACCGACTGCAGCCGGTTCTGTCGACAAACACAAGTCCCATAAACGCACGGGTCAATTTTATATATTCCAAATGTAGCATTCGGTAATAGTTATGTTTATGTAAGGAAAGTATTATTGCTTTAGATTTGTGTTTAGTTTATTGACATTGTTTATCACGTCTGGTGTTTATGGCCATGTAAATAAATATAGCTTGTGTTATACATAAAGATTAATCAGTCTTTTGGCGAATGATGTGTGTGTTCGACTGCACTTTTACAACAATGGTTTAGAAGACGTAAAACTGCGCAGCGTTATCACAACAATGAGTTCGACAAATACAGTAACATGATAACCAATTTAGTGTTAAACCTTACTTTTCTTGCGGTTAATTCATTTTAATGAAATAAAAGCATGTCATTAAACGCAACATTTATAAAAAATAGAACTTTGCCTCATCCATGAACATGACTTTTTGATTCCTGTCTGATTTACATCCACGGTGGAGTTAAAAACAACAGTTCCCATCATTCCTTCACATCGTCATCAAGCTACGCCGCTGGTGTTGTTGTTGTTTGGAATGTAGCGCCTCTAGCGGCAGAAAATATTGCATTTTGTACCTTTAAAATCCCCCTGTAGTCAATCATTTTATAAATTAAAACTCACCAAAATTACATATTTAAATGTTTTTTCCTTAAAATGCCTTAAAATATCTTGAATGTAACTCGACACCCTTGCCACATTTAGAATGCGCGGTTCTATGAATATGCAAATGAGCCCCGCCTCCAGCTCAGAGATCCACTGGTTGACGATCACACGTTGATCTGATTGGTTACAAGGTAGTTTGCCTTGCGATTTCAAACAGTGTTTTTGAGACTGTCTTTGGTTCACTGCAGTTTTAAGCAGAAGATACTCAGCAATGCTGTCCACTTATGAACTTACACATGGTTTAAGCGTATTAAAAACAACTTTAAAAGCCACAAATCCACACACACTCCAGCTCTAAAGTGGCCATTGAACAGATATCAGACATGATCATCTCCAGGGGCCGGCTTTCTTCTTCTGCAGTGTTTGTCTTGTGTTCGTTAGCATTAATGACAGTAGTTTCTCTGTCTTAAGGGAACCTGTGCGCTCATGAGTTCAGCGTTTGCTGTAATGCGGCACAGAAACCAGTGCGTTAATGAGCGATGTACTGCAGATATTGTGGCTGAGGCCACAGTAATGAATATGATAATACTTTATTTTGTGTGATATATGCAGTGGTCCTCTGCTTCTCATGCAAGACCGAACTCATAAATAATGTGGACAGAGTTTTAACATTAATTAATGGCATGCACATGGAACGCAGTTAAAGCAGCGTCTCTCGCATGCATAATTACAGCCCATTGTTGCATGTCCTCGCCGGGATGATGAGGGGGTGTCAGATCCAGAAACACACTCTCCACAGAGCTCATCATTAATGGCAGGAAGAATGCATCTCGTCTTCGTCGTGGGTGGGAGTTGACAGCGCAATAACTTCTGGTTTTGATCTATTGTAGCGGAGTGTGGGGGAAGCTTTAAAGGCGAATCATCTGGACGCATACTCTCTCCTGGATACCCGTTTCCATATGACAACAACCTCCGCTGCACATGGACCATCGAGGTGGACCCCGGAAACACTGTCAGGTGACTGGTTATTAATTACAAGGGGACGCGGATCATTAACCCTTTAGAGCCTGAAGCTAGAATATGTGTTTTACCAAATATTGTCCTATCCTAACAAACCATACATCTATGGAAAGCTCATTTATTCAGCAATCTGATTAGTCTAATTAACCAAGCGCTCAATAAAACAAACAGAGCAAGCCTTAACATTTTAATAAAATATCACATATTATAAAGACACTTCATATTAAATGGCATTAGAAGATTTATTACCGTATTTTCCGGACTATAAGTCGCATCAGTTAAAAAATTTGTCATGAAGAGGAAAATACATATATAAGTCGCACTGGACTATAAGTCGCATTTATTTAGAAATATATTTCACAAAATCCAAGAGCAAGAACAGAGATTTAATCTGGAAAGGTTATTCAGCTCCACAACAGCACACAGAACAACAGCTGAATAGTGTCCGGTGTGTTAGCGTAACACATTAACAGTTATTCAGCTGCACATTAGCATAAAGAACATATACCTGAGGCTGAATAGGCTAAACTAACATTAGCCAGCGAGTCCAACAAGTCACCGGTCAGCAAGTTCACCAGCTCCCGATCTCACTCCTCAACACTGAATACATCGAGTTCTTCCTCGGTGTCGCTTCTGAACAACTCCGCTAACTAGAGCGCCCTCTCGCGGCTGTAGACGGTAATGTTTTCTCTTCGTTCATCTCAGTCAGTATGAATTAATTTTGATATATAAGTCGCACCTGACTATAAGTCGCAGGACCAGCCAAACTATGAAAAAACGTGTAGTCCGTAAAATACGGTACTTGCATTCACGGTACTTGATTTATCTTATTATTTATTTGATTAGATTGCTTTAAGTGTTTGTGTGCACATGAGTGTGAATGCAGATGTGTCTTCAGTCTGCAGTTCCTGGCGTTTGACACGGAGGCGTCTCACGATATCCTGAAGGTTTGGGACGGGCAGCCGGAGAACGAGATGGCTCTGAGAGAAGTGAGCGGCTCTCTGTTACCCGACGGCATCCACAGCACTCTCAACATCGTCACCATCCAGTTCGAGACGGACTTCTACATCAGCAAATCTGGATTCGCCATCGACTTCTCCAGTAAGCCCACAGTTGCACACCACACAGTTCAGAGATCATAAAAGCCAATGCGAATTGCAGCTGAGGCTTTTATTGTTATGTGATGGATTATATGTCATATATATTTTTCATTTGTGGGGGGATTTTATCGTATGTAATTGATCTTTTGGTGTGTAATGTGATCTGGTGCTCTCCTGCCCGGGGACAGCGGATGAGATGTAGCTCTGTAGCTAATTCTGGGGCCGTTGTTTTTACTGTCCATTGTCCCTGTCAAATAAAGAATAAAATACAAAAATACAATTTTATATCATGGTTTGAGCTAAAGTAATTTTATTGGGTAACACTTTACTCGAAGGGATGTGCATGAGACTGACATGACACATGTCATGAATATGAAGGAGGTTGTATGCATGTTTATGACAACTGTCATTAAGTGTCATTCGCTCAATTATGACATTTTTTATGCAAATATGACATTGTTTTAGATGTCTTTGTTATGACAACTTGACATTACCAATACATCATAACCTGTCATAAACATGACATAGCAGATTAATGATCAAACTTAAGAAAGCTTATGGGTTAACGTTGCATTAAACTGTCATGTGGTTGGTTTTGACATTGGCTGTCATGAGGCCATTATAACATTTTAATGTCAAAACCAACCACATGACAATGCAACGTTAACCCATAAAGCTTTCTTAAGTTTGATAATTAATCTGCTATGTCATTTTTATTACATTTTTATGACAATTTATGATGTATTGGTGTATGTCAAGTTGTCATTACCAAGACACTGACATATCAAACAATGTCATATTTGCATTAAAAATGTCATAATTCAGCGAATGACACTTATTGACAGTTGTCATAAACATGCATAAAACCTCCTTCATATTCATGATTATGAAGGTGTCATGTCTCATTCACACCCCTTCAAGTAAAGCGTTACCTTTTATTGTATGAAAATGGAGCTTTTAATAATTTTAATAATTGCTTCAGAACTTTTGAATATTTTATACTGTATGAACATAAATGTTGCTGTTGATTTCTATGAGGTAACATTGGTGCATATTGATAAATATTTCAGAAGTTCTTCAAAAGTTAGGGGTCTGTAAGATTTTTTTTTTTATGCTTACCAAGGCTTCATTTATTTGATTAAAAATACAGTAAAAAATGTAAAAAAAAAAATTCCAATGTAAATCATCAGTTCTCTATGTGAATATACAGTAAAGTGTAATTTATTTCTGTGATCAAAGCTGAATTTTCAGCATCATTACTCCAGTCTTCAGTGTCACATGATCCTTCAGAAATCAGTGTAATATGATGATCTGATGCTCAAAAAACATTTATTATTATTATCAATGTTAAAAACAGTTGAGCTGCTTCATATCTGCATGAAAACCGTGCCAGATTTTATTTTTCAGGATTCTTTGATGAATAGAAAGTTTCAGCGTTTATTTGAAATAGACATCATCATACATGTCTTCATTGTCACTTCTGTTCCCAAACTTCTGACTGTAATTGCCTGAAGAGGCAGCTTGCCCAGAATAATGATTCCTCTGTTTGAAGAAAGAAAAAGCCATTTCGAAGTAAATGCATAAAAATCGCATCCATTAGCAAGTGATTGTTCAGTTCTGCTGTAGCTCAGGACGTTTCCCTGTTCCACGCCGGCATTAGCTAGCGTTCTGCTCAGCCGGAGCCCCCAGTGAGACATTGTACTCGTTTCCGAGGCCATGCGACTCTTCTCGGCGCGGGAAACGCTCCCTCCTGCTGAGATTTCCCAGTAAGTGAAAAGTGAGCACAGCTGGTCACCGTTCAGCTTTCCTGTGGCTCAAACTGTGGAGCGCTGGCGCTTGCAACGCCAAGGTCATGGGTTCGATTCCCAGGGATGTAAATGAGTACCTTGAAATGCAATGCAAGTCGCTTAGGATAAAAGCGTCTGCCAAATGCATACAGGTGAAACTTGAAAATCGTGCAAAAGTTCATTTATTTCAGTAATTCAACTTAAAAGGTGAAACTAATATGTAACCACAAAACCAGTCACATGTGATTTTCTGAAATTGAGATGTATAAATCTCAACAATAAACAATATTTGGTCGAGACACAACTATTGAAAATCTGGAATCTGAGGATTCAAAAAAATGTAAACATTGAGAAAATCTCCTTTAAAGTTTAAAGTTGTGCATTTATGTTCACGATTGTGCTGCATTCACTCACACAAATACATGTTTTATATATTTACGGTAGGACATTTACTAAATATCTTCATGGAACATGATCTTAATATCCTCATGATTTTTGGCATAAAAGAAAAATGGATAATTTTGACCCATACAGTGTATAGTTGCTATTGCCACAGATATACCCGTGCGGCTCCAGACTGGGTTCGGGTCACAGGGTCACATATATTATATAGACTCATTACATGCAAAGTGAGATATTACAAGCCTTTATTTGTTATAATTTTGATGATTATGGCTTACATTCAAAATTAGAATATTGTGAAAAGGTTTTCATAAGCTGTAAGCCATAATCATCAAAATTATAACAAATAAAGGCTTGAAATATCTCACTTTGCATGTAATGAGTCTATATAATATATTAGTTTCATCTTTTAAGTTGAATTACTGAAATAAATGCACGATATTCACATTTTTCGAGTCTCACCTGTGAATGTAAATGTTCCCGTGTCTGCAGGCTCGGTGGCGACGGCGTGCCGGGATCCGGGAACGCCGATGAACGGGAGTCGCAGTGGAGACGGGAAAGAGCCGGGAGACGCCGTGACCTTCGCGTGTGACCCGGGATACGACCTGCTAGGAGAGCCCAGGATCACCTGCATTCAGGTGGACAACAGGTTCTTCTGGCAACCCAGTCCTCCCACCTGCATCGGTGAGCTTTCCTCCAACACCAGTCCCTCGCTTCACACCGGGAGAAGTGACTCTGTGTAACGATACGTCTCTTTGAGGGAGATTTCAGATTGCGTGTCCAGTCAGCGCTTACTCTTCTGGGTTACTGGAAACTGGGGCGCAAACTTCCCGTGAGAAATGCTTCTGGGATACTACATTTATTTTGTGGATAGAGGGAACCTTTTTTCTCAAGTTTGAGTCACATTTAGACATTTTAAAGGGATAGTTCACTTTAAAATGAAAATTCTGTCATCATTTACTCACCCTCAAGTTGTTTCAAACCTGTATGAATTTCTTTCCTCTGCTAAACACAAAGGAAGATATTTTGAAGAATGTCAGTAACCAAACAGTTAACTGGTCCCATTGACTTCCATAGTAGGAAAAAAATATACTATGGAAGTCACTGGGACCAGTTAACTGTTTGGTTACTGACATTCTTCAAAATATCTTCCTTTGTGTTCAGCAGAAGAAAAAAAATTCATACAGGTTTGAAACAACTTGAGGGTGAGTAAATGATGACAGAATTTTCATTTTAAAGTGAACTATCCCTTTAAAGGTCAATCCGGTTTAAAGCCAAACCTGGGGTCGGTTGCATAAACCACTAAAGCCCTATTCGCACGGGATTAGTATTATCTAGGGACCTCTTGTGATTTAGAAATGACCCTCCGACATCTGAATTTCGTGTGGCGCATTCGCACGGGATAAGCGAAGCCTGTGATTTTACTCGAATTTACTGACTTTTCTCCCGGAACCCGGATATAAAAATTGTAGTTTATACCCATATTATATTTATTTTAGCCCGTTTTCAGTGGGCGACTAGATGGCTTTTTGCGTATGGTTGAGGGTCTGGTTAGATGCATATAAAAAAAAAAAAAATTCAGCAGGTTAAAATCGAATTGCTCAACGTTTACGTTTGATTTATTTGTAACATTAAACTCGAATTATGATGTGAAACCGCCTTGCTTGATTGTGCATTATTTTTGATATGCTGTTATATGTCATCCATCTAATCTTTCTTTTTGTCTTCGCTCTTCTGGTGGTTTTCAGCTTTCTCTTTTTTCTGCAAATTGTATATGGCGTCGGTGTGTGCGATATGACCCAGTGCCCAAAACACTGTCAAAACACTCAACGCAGCCTCCATTCTTCGCGAAATATTAATAAAAAGGCGCAAAGGAAAGAAATACCTTGATAAAAATATATATATACAGCCCCGCCAAATCCTGGACAAAATCAGAGATGCCGATTCGCACGGGACTAATATTATCACAGAACGTCGGTGTTCGGCGAAATATGGTCGGTCATTTGTGGGGGAATTATTACTTTACAATTTACAGACATGGCCGATTAGCACAGGATTAAGATCACAGACAACCTCCGCAATTATTACAAATGACTAGAGGTCCCTAGATAATACTAATCCCGTGCGAATAGGGCTTTAGACTAGTCTTACAAGTTAGACGTCATTTTTCTTTTCTTTAAGACTGTTATTTCATGGCTTTTTTAAATCAGTTGACTAATTTAATATCGAAAAGTAAGACTGACTGTCCCTGACTAACGGCTAGTGGGTCATACTATAACTGAAGACACGGTTTTAACATAATATCTATGATTGTGCAACCGACCCCATGGAGCTTTAGAAGAGTTGGGCACTTATCAGCTTTGCTCATGAATATTAATGATGTGATTTGCATTTTTTTGGTTACACTTTATTTTAAGGTGTCATTGTTACACTGTAATTATACATTTAAGTGCTGAGCAATATTAAGTTACTACAGTCGAACCAAAACATTATTCTTTGAGGGAAATCTCTGATCGCGCGCCCAGTCAGCGCTTACTCTTCTGGGTTACGGGAAACTGGGATGAAAACTTCCCGACGTCCCGTGATGAATGCTTCTGGGATACTACATTTATTTTTTGGACCTATTTTCTTAAGTTTGAGTCACATTTATACGTTTTAAAGGTCAATCCGGTCTAAAGCCAGATGTGGAGCTTAAGAACAGTTTATCCTATAAGCTTTTCTCATGAATATTAATGATGTGATTTGCATTTTTTTGGTTACACTGTATTTCAAGGTGTCATTGTTACAGTGTAATTATACATCTAACGGGGTCATAGACTGAGAATTCAAATGTTCCTGCATCCGTTGACAGTAAAGAGTTCGTTATACTAGAAAAATACCCTGTAAGTTTCAAAACTCAAAACTTTCTTGATATTCCAAAAACTGCTTTTATTGAAACCAAGGCCAGCAAACGACAGGATTCGTTGACTTGTGACGTCACATGGCAGCTGTAGACCCGCCTTTGCAGAAGAACATCAACGCCTACGTCACATGACCGCGTCTTTGGCCCCGCCCACTGCAGCGTTAGTGGGGGGGGGGGGGGGGGGGGGGGGGGGCTTTCCAACAATGTGAATGTCTCAGCAGTGCATTGTTTGCAAACAGACTTTTATGATATGTATCTGCCAGCAACGCCACTAATATGCAAGTAGGCTAGTCATGTTTATTCTAATGGCTGATCTGTGATCAGTGATTTGTGGTGTAATTATTCAAATTCAGACAGATTATCTCTCAAAATCGTTCAATACTGTTTATGCATCAGTAAATCAAGCCAGTGACTAAACAATCAATGAAAATAATCTTATTTGAACTGTGATTAAATTAGTTAAAGAAAGCGATCAAAGAACTCTCCCTTTCCAATCGCCCAAGCTGTCAATCAAACTGAGCGAGTTTATCTGGACACTTGCCAAAACTCGTTATGAAACCAATGACTGTGTTGCACTGCACAACGAAGCTCTCGCTGTATTTACATCGTGTTTGAATTGTTATTTGGTGAAAGCATTCGTTGCAATGATAAGATATTTTCATACGCGATCAACTGCTCAATGATCGTCTGTCATCTGCTCAATGCTCATCACTGCAACCTGTCATGTGACGGGAATAGATCATTGTGATCAATACTTTTCACGATTCCTTAATCTCGATGGCTGTAATGGTAAAAACGTAGTAAAAGTTTTAGAGAGAGTTCCACATGTAATACTAGCTATTTCATATGCAAACATGTCAGCCAATCACTGCAGTGGGCGTTTACAATGAAGTCTCACAGCAGCCAATCACTGCAGTGGGCGTTTACACTGAAGTCTCACAGCAGCCAATCACTGCAGTGGGCGTTTACACTGAAGTCTCACAGCCAATCACTGCAGTGGGCGTTTACACTGAAGTCTCACAGCAGCCAATCACTGCAGTGGGCGTTTACACTGAAGTCTCACAGCCAATCACAGCAGTGGGCGTTTACAATGAAGTCTCACAGCCAATCACAGCAGTGGGCGTTTACACTGAAGTCTCGCAGCCAATCACAGCAGTGGGCGTTTACACTGAAGTCTCACAGCCAATCACAGCAGTGGGCGTTTACACTGAAGTCTCACAACCAATTACAGCAGTGGGCGTTTACACTGAAGTCTCACAGCCAATCACAGCAGTGGGCGTTTACACTGAAGTCTCGCAGCCAATCACAGCAGTGGGCGTTTACACTGAAGTCTCACAGCCAATCACAGCAGTGGGCGTTTACACTGAAGTCTCACAGCAGCCAATCACAGCAGTGGGCGTTTACACTGAAGTCTCACAGCCAATCACAGCAGTGGGCGTTTACACTGAAGTCTCACGACCAATTACAGCAGTGGGCGTTTACACTGAAGTCTCACAGCCAATCACAGCAGTGGGCGTTTACACTGAAGTCTCACAGCCAATCACTGCAGTGGGCGTTTACACTGAAGTCTCACAGCCAATCACTGCAGTGGGCGTTTACACTGAAGTCTCACACCCAATCACTGCAGTGGGCGTTTACACTGAAGTCTCACAGCCAATCACAGCAGTGGGCGTTTACACTGAAGTCTCACAGCCAATCACAGCAGTGGGCGTTTACACTGAAGTCTCACAGCCAATCACAGCAGTGGGCGTTTACACTGAAGTCTCACAGCAGCCAATCACTGCAGTGGGCGTTTACACTGAAGTCTCACAGCCAATCACAGCAGTGGGCGTTTACACTGAAGTCTCACAGCCAATCACTGCAGTGGGCGTTTACACTGAAGTCTCACAGCCAATCACTGCAGTGGGCGTTTACACTGAAGTCTCACAGCCAATCACAGCATTGGGCGTTTACACTGAAGTCTCACAGCCAATCACTGCAGTGGGCGTTTACAATGAAGTCTCACAGCCAATCACAGCAGTGGGCGTTTACACTGAAGTCTCACAGCCAATCACAGCAGTGGGCGTTTACACTGAAGTCTCACAGCCAATCACAGCAGTGGGCGTTTACACTGAAGTCTCACAGCCAATCACAGCAGTGGGCGTTTACACTGAAGTCTCACAGCCAATCACAGCAGTGGGCGTTTACACTGAAGTCTCACAGCCAATCACAGCAGTGGGCGTTTACACTGAAGTCTCACAGCAGCCAATCACAGCAGTGGGCGTTTACACTGAAGTCTCACAGCCAATCACAGCAGTGGGCGTTTACACTGAAGTCTCACAGCCAATCACAGCAGTGGGCGTTTACACTGAAGTCACACTTTATTTTAAGGTGTCATTGTTACACTGTTATTGTACATTTAAGTACTGAGCAATATTAAGTTACTACAGTCGAACCAAAACATTATTCTTTGAGGGAAATCTCTGATCGCGCGCCCAGTCAGCGCTTACTCTTCTGGGTTACGGGAAACTGGGGTGAAAACTTCCCGACGTCCCGTGATGAATGCTTCTGGGATACTACATTTATTTTGTGGACCTATTTTCTTAAGTTTGAGTCACATTTAGACGTTTTAAAGGTCAATCCGGTTTAAAGCCAGATGTGGAGCTTAAGAACAGTTTATCCTATCAGCTTTTCTCATGAATATTAATGATGTGATTTGCATTTTTTGGGTTACACTTTATTGTCAGGTGTCATTGTTACAGTGTAATTATATATTTAAATACTGAGCAATATAATCAACTACATGTATTTACTATAGGGTTAGGGAAGGATTAGGGTTTGGTTGAGGGTTAGTTGCATGTAATTATGCATAATTTACTGTTATTACTACGGTAAGTACATGGACACTGTAAAATAAAGTGTTACCCTTTGTTTAATGACTGTCACTGAATGATATTTCAGCCAACGTAGTGAGATTTATTGAGATAAAATGACTTGCATGCTATAGGGAGGGAAAAAAGTCAACTTTAAAACTTTATTTAAACTTTAATCTGTGTTTTGCAGCTCCGTGTGGAGGGAACATTACAGGCTCGTCCGGGTTCATTCTGTCTCCTAACTTCCCGCACCCGTACCCGCACAGCAAAGACTGCGACTGGTTCATCACGGTTCACCCTGATTACGTCATCTCCCTGGCTTTTATCAGGTAACATCTTAACTAATTAAATCACATTATGAAAACCAAGATACATTATTGATGTAAAATAATGTAATTACTCTACAGTTTATTCTAGTGTTGCAAACATCAAGTATTTTGTTGTAGTACCGATCAAAGTTTGGAAACATTACTATTTTTAATATTTTTAAAGTCTCTTTTGCTCAAGCCTACATTTATTTGATAAAAAATGCAGAAAAAAATGTAATATTGTGAAATATTAGTAAACATTTTAATAATGTTTTTTTAATATACTTTAAAGTGTAAGTTATTCCTGTGATCAAAGCTGAATTTTCAGCATCATTACTCAGAAATCAGTATAATATGAGGATTTATTATAAATGTTGGACTTTTTTTTTTAATAACCTGTGATACTTTTTTCAGGATTATTTGATGAATAAACAGTTTAAAAAGAACAGCATTTATTTGAATTATAAATCTTTTGCAACAATATACACTATCGTTCAAAAGTCTTTTATTTTTAAGAAATTAATCATTTTATTCATCAAGGAATGTGTTCATGATAAAAAGTTATGATAGTAAAGACATATATTGTTAGAAAATATTTTTACTATTTTTAATGCTCATCAAGCCTACATTTATTTAATCAAAAATGCAGGAAAAATTATAATATTGTGAAATATTAGTACAATTTAAAATAATGGTTTTCTGTATTAATATACTTTAAACTGTAATGTATTACAAGAAGCATTTTTTTTAAAGAAATTAATCCTTTTATTCAGCAAGAAATCTGTTAACTTGATAAAAAGTGATAGTAAAGACAAATATTGTTAGAAAAAAATATGTTTTAAATAAATGCTGTTCTTTTTTAACTAATTTTTACTCATCAAAAAACCCTGAAAAAAAGTATCCAAAAAAATATTAATCAGCAAAACTGTTTCCAACATTGATAATAAATAATCATATTAGAATGAAAGATTATGTGACACTGAAGACTGGAGTAATGATGCTGAACATTATTTAATAACATGAATACATTTATATTTTCAAGTATAATTAAACAGAAAACAATTATTTTAAATTGTAATAATATCTCACAATATTACAGTTTTTCTGTATTTTGATCAAATGAATGCAGACTTGATGAGCAGAAGAGACTTCTTTCAAAAACATTTCTATATATATTGATTTCACAACTCATAATCTTAAGTTTTATCTCATTTATTCAAATCGCAAGAATCTCATCCTTTTAATAAATCTTTTTATGTATTCATTACAACCTGAAGATGAATACGTCACATAGACATTTTTGACTTTGTCCCACAAAAACAAATATCAAACTGAATTCATAATCAGAGAGGAGATGTATTCAAGTCATTGTCAGTGTGATTTGCATTTTTAATGCATCTTTGAATAAATGATTACATCCCAAACATATAAAATCAGTGTCACGTCACTGACCCATAACTGCTTCCATCTTCCACTGTAAATTGGAATATGGTTTTTAATATCAGACTGTGATCTGTGCACCAAAAGACCCAATTAATTTCAAATTAACATATGACTTGTAATTGTGTTTTTATCAGCACGGTAATTGGGAAAAGATTTCTCAAGATAGATGAGTCAGTGTGACATTATTACAGCATTAACAAAACCGTCTCAGATTAATGGCGTATTGTTGGTGCAGTTTTGGGACGGTAAACACATCTTCATAATGACATGAATACGACCGTGTGTGAAGTGCAGCGTTTCTGACTACATTTTCCCGTGGCATTTATGAGCATTTTCCACCCACATCATAATATTCCCCTCCTGAAACATACAGACTCTTCAGAACATGTTCTGATGACCCACTCGCTCTGTTCGGGAGATCACAGGCCCGCTCTGTGGAAGCGTGTGGTGTTGTCAACAAGCACTCGATGAATGTTCATGTTTTCAACAGGATGCTTGTTTTCTCTTTCCTGTTTTGCACACTCTATACGCATTTTGCATTTCCGCAGCGAGATTTAAAGGGCTAGTTCATGCAAAAAAAATGAAAGTACTGTCATTATTTGCTCACTCTCGTGTCATTTAAACTGTAAACTCGGGTAGGAAAAAACTAGCCTTCACACAGCTGTGATTCATGCGACAGCTTGAAGTGACATTGATAAAGCTACAAAATGTACATTAAAGGGGAAATATCATGAGAATCTGGCTTGTCCCGTGTGTAAGCGCTGTAATCGGCGCATCTACCAACCCTGAAAACATGAAAAGTGAAACCCAGTCACTTAGTTCTGGTGAGTCTTTCTCTGCAAGCATGTTATAAAATAAGCCGATCAGATTCTGACGTATGAAGAGGATCTTATTATAATATTCCCGGCCCTTAATCTGCACGGGTACACACACCAGCCGACATCCGGTTCCTCACGCGACAGCAGAGACCAGTTCTAACGCGACGCAGAAGATCCAGCAAAGCATGAAACTGTTCTGTGGTCGAGCACCAGTGTTGGGGAAATGCATTACAAGTGACTTGAGTTATGTAATCGGATTACTTTTACAAGTAACTAGTAAAGTAACGCATTACTTTTATAATTACTTTTAGAGTTACTTTTTCAAATAAGTAACACAAGTTACTTTGTTTTCCCATTTATTGACTGACAGCTCTCCTGTCCTCATGTTGAGACAAATCAAAGTGCAGAGGCGTTACATTTTTTACAAAAAACATACATTTTTATGCATTTAATCTCACTTTATTGACCAATGTACTTGTTTCTGACCTTCGATGATTCAGTTAAATAAGCAAAAATGACTATAGATAGATAGAAAGGTTTGCTGGTTTGCTTTCCTCTACTGTACACATGTCCTTCAGCCGGAGGATTATTATTATTTCACTTTTGGTGTGAAAGGGTCTTTACATTTGCCCAAAAATATAACTTTTGTGTTATAAAAAAACAAGCCCAGCCCAGGTGGGAAGAAAAGTAACGCAAAAGTAACGTAACGCATTACTTTTCTAAAAAAGTAATCCAATTAGTTACTTTTTAAGGGAGTAACGCAATATAGTAATGCATTACTTTTAAAAGTAACTTTCCCCAACACTGTTGAGCACAGACTGGACACTAGTGACCAGAACATGTCAGCGCTGTCTTATAAACACCTCAGGAACTGTGGACACTTGTGTAAGAGTTCAACATGATGATGAGATGATCAGTGTAACTCCACAACAACTACACAAATGTCTCCGCTAACATCCAGAAACTCTGAGTCTCTCCGTAAGGCTGCGCTCGCTACTGGTTATTCTGGGATTCTGGAGGAGTGAGATCGGCCAGTTCTGTTATTGCCGGAGTTTCTGAAGCTCCGCCCTCTTCTGAATGGAGGCGGAGCTAAAGCTCATTTGCATTTAAAGGGACACACACACAAAAACGTGTTTTTGCTCACACCCAAAAAGGGGCAAATTTGACAAGATATAATAAATGATCTGGGGATCACATTCTGAGGATACTATAGATTTATATTACATATTGTGAAAAGAGGCATAACACCATATCAAACTGGTTTATGTAACTTATATTCCTTATAGGGCCCTATTGTAACGCTCTGAAACGCAAGTATCAAAAGCGCAAAGCGCAAGTAACTCTGTGGGCGGATCCCGGCGCTGTTGCTATTATACCGGCGGGATAAACGACTCTTGCGCCGACGCAAATCTAAAATGTGTTGGTCTGAAGTCGCTTCATTACTCATAGGTGTGGTTTGGGCGTAACGTGAAATAAACCAATCAGAGCGTCCTCTCACATTCCCTTTAAGAGCCGGCACATGCGTCCAGTACAAAGTCAGTTGCGCTGGGTGCAAGATAGGGGCCATAGTCTTGAAAAGTCTCACTTTTCTGGAGTTTTTGATTCTAATCTGGACGCTTCTTCTCTCAGTTTTAGCATTGAGCCCAACTATGACTTCTTGTACCTCTACGACGGGCCGCACAGCAACAGTCATCTGATCGGCACATTTCAAGACAGCAAGCTGCCGGAGAAGGTAGAAAGCAGCTCGAACATCATGCACATTGCCTTCCGCAGCGACGGGTCCGTGAGCTACACCGGCTTCCATCTCGAATACAAGGGTAAGTGCGCTTTGGCTCCCTCCACATGAAAGCAAAGTTTCGCCAGTCTATTCATCCTCTATTGTGTCGTATATCGAGTGAGCCGCTTCTGGAACAAGAGCTAATGTGGGCGGGGCTTGATTTTGTTCCGTGGGGAATTGATTGGATGGTTGTGGTTTGCTATTGGCTGATCTAATGTGAGTGACAGGTTGCCCCGCCCACATCATCAGAGATCCTCAACACATTATTCTGATTCAAGATTACCGGAATTTAAATGCATTTAATAAATAGTTTAATTATAATAATAACTGAAATTTAAAAAGTGATTTCATGGTGACTTAATAAGATTGTCATGATAAACTATTTCAAGATGCTTGACCGTGATCTGGAAAGTTTCAAAGGTTTCCACTTGGCATTTCATCCCTTCTGATCTTTTGATCTCCGAGAGCTTTATGATTGGCCATATGTCTTGTGTTGCTCTCCCGTCAGCTAAACTGCGTGAGGCTTGCTTCGACCCGGGCAGTGTGATGAACGGCACTCGGCTGGGCGGAGACTATAAGCTGGGCTCCACTGTGACCTTCCACTGTGATCCGGGATACCAGCTCACCGGCTACTCCAGCCTCACCTGTGTGATGGGCGGCACCAACAGACCCGAGTGGAACCGAGCGCTGCCCAGCTGT
>NC_136885.1:36027912-36050412 GCF_949152265.1 Phoxinus phoxinus
ATATCCATTTTCATATACAAGTATTTCTAAATGAGAAAATATGATTGATTTTATCCATGAGGAATTGTTTGTTGCTCAGGTGATTGAAGGGGAAGAAAGAAGGATACATGACGCCAACCAAACTGCATGCGTGCACACACACACACACACACACACACACACACACACACACACACACACACACACACACACACACAGACATAAAGTAGAGATGCCATTATATAGTGCAGTGCAGAAGTATATTGTGTTCTTTGTGTCGTTTGAGGATTGTGCTCTTCCACCTGTATAACATCGATTAATAATGGATGTGAGTGTGGACTAAACCCACGAGGGCTTGACGGCTCTCTCACACACACACACACACACACACACACACACACACACACACACACACACACACACACACACACACACACACACACACGCGTGTGCCAGTGTGATTGAGATTGTGTGAGTGTTTGTGTGAGTGTTTGTGTGTGTGTGTGTGTGTGTGTGTGTGTGTGTGTGTGTGTGTGTGTGTGTGTGTGTGCGAGTGTGTGTGTGAGTGAGTGTGATTGTGTCACACTGAAACGCTGAAAACTAACAAACAAATGGTGTGCCCAATTCTGACCAATATATTTAACATCTGTCTGGAGAATGGTAAAGTTCCAGATTCATGGAAAGGGGCCCTGATCCACCGTATCCCCAAAAAAGATAATATTCCTGACGACCCGTCTACCTGGAGAGATATCTCCTTACTACCGACAGTCTATAAGCTGTTTATGAAGTGTATGCTGTCACGAATACTTCCTTGGTTAGTAGAGACAGGAATACTTTCACCAAAGCAAAAAGCTTATATTAATAGGCAGGGGATGAACGAACATGTCTTCTGTCTTAAAACGGGAATAGATGATTTCAAACACTCATCTACAAAGTTCTTCACTGTCTTTTTGGATTTTCGTGATGCATTTGGCACATTGCCCCATGATGTTATGTTTTTCGCATTAGATGAAATAAGACTACCACAGCTGTATGCAAACATAATTAAAGATGTCTACAACAACTCTTACATCCAAGTCATATGTGGAAGCACCCTAACCGATCCCATACCACTTAAAATCGGCATCAAAACAGGGTGCCCGTGGAGCGCCATCAATTTCATTCTGGCGATTAATTCCTGGATGAAGTGGTTGTGCCAGTGCGCGCCAGCAGGTGTGCGGTCCCCAAACCCAGTGCAAGGCTATGCGGACGATGTGGAAATCTCCTCAAGGGATGAAAGTGTAATTTCCAACATGCTCCTCCGCACAGATGAGTTCATAAGCTGGTCAGGTTTGGACATCAAACACACAAAATGTGCTGCATTCTATGAAAGACGCAGCGGAGGAAACAGATGGTATAAAGCAAAGTCTGATAAACCCCCTGCCTTCTCATTAATGCAGAAACCTATCCGACTGTATGAACGCCACGAAACATATCCTTATCTGGGTCATAAATTTAACGTCAGTGGCGATTGGGAGGAACAGATCACAGAGCTGTGTCACGAGTACAGCCAAAGACTTGGGCTGATTGATGCTGCCCCACTCCCCATCATGATGAAGATTGAAGCCGTCAGGCTGATCGCAGCGGCTAAAATCCAACACCTTTTCCCGAACGTACATATTCCACAACGTACACTGGCAGCGCTGAACAACGAAACGGTGAAGATGGTGAGGAAATGGTTTTGTCTTAATAGTCGTACAACTCGGGACATTATCTTCCAGCCGCGTAGAGACGGAGGTCTCGGTGCCCCAAACATTGAATGGCTCTACACCGCTTCCAGAACAGGACATCTTCTAAACATGCTCAACAATGACGACACAACGGTTAGAGAACTATCACGCGAATCACTATTTTTACATCTACAGCGTCGCAAAGTACCTGCTGCTTCTACAAACGAGTCCCAGTTTCTCGGTTTTAAACTAAAGCAGAACGGGAAGTTGGACATCAGAGCGGCCGGATTTGGAGTGCGCTCCGACTGGCTAGATTTAAATGATCTCTGCTGCCGTACAGGAACACAGCTGTCCTGGCTGGGACCCGCCGGAGAAGTAGTTGCTCTCAACGACAACATCATCACCGATCCGCTGGTCTCCACCCTGGCGATCATTAATAAAGACAGTACACCTCACCATCTACAGATTAAACACACAAGAGCTTCGATTCTTCACCTTAGACAGACTCAAAATGGACAGCACTGGACGGGTCTCAGATTACAAGGAAAACTAGCATTACTTCAGTTTGCCGACCATTCAGTGTCTCACTCTGTCCTGACAAACCCTTCAATCTCAGACGATATTCTAATATTCATGATTAAAGCAAGATTACAGTGTCTTCCAACGAAGTACAATTTGGCAACATGGTATCCATCAAAGCATGAACCCTACTGTATACTACACCCAACTCAGCAGGAACATGAAACAGTTGCTCACATACTAAACGGATGTTACAACTATAAAGGACTGTATGTGGCCAGACATGACCGTTTGGTTGATCTGGTTGCAAAGGACTTGCTAAAGCTAATCTGTGGACATGATAGTAAGATTTACAAGCATAGCACTGTACAATTTAACTGGTTTCATCATAACGCATCTGACAGTGATTACTTTAAAAATATCCCAAATACTCCTGACATTGTATTTGTAAATGAGGTTATGAGATCTGTGTGTGTGTTTGAGGTGGGCTGCAGTTTTGACCTGTATATGGATACTTGCTACTATTCCAAACTATTGAAATATCAACCACTGGTAGATCTCATTCACCAACTAGGATATAATTGTAAATTAATCATTCTGGTATTTGGAAGTTTAGGCCATGTCCATAAGAATGTGATCAGGGGGATGCAGTTAGGGGGGCTGCAAAAAAAGGAGGCAAAAAGGCTTGCAAAATTCTGCTCTGTTTCAGCCACCATCGGGAGCATGCAGATATGGAGACGAAGATGTTTTGTTTATCCTTAATGTGTTGAGTAGTGTTATAAAGGTACATGTACAAGTGTGTGAGCCATGAACTGTAGATCTGTCACCTTGTCAAAGACCCTTCCCAGAGTATTTGGATCTTGTTTTCTTTTGTAATGTCTTTCAGATCCAAATAAAAGCATTCAAATGTGTGTGTGCGTGCGCGCGCGTGTGTGTGTGTGTGTCTGTCTGAGCTAATATCTAATATACTGTATATATATGATCTGCAGAATAAGAGGGACCATAAAAAAATATTTATTAATTTCCTGAACAAGCTATTCCACATGACAGATTATTTTTGGCTGCACAAACCGAGATAACAGCTGGATTTATACCAATGACCCATTTCAAAATACAGTAATTCTCAATAATGTGTGCAGCATCTCAACCCTTTCCAACAATAACTGTACTATTTTGAGATCATATTTTTCTTCTGAAGGGTCGGTACTACATAAAATAATTAGATTTTTTAACTAAATGTACACATGATCATCCTGTGCAAAAGTTTTTACCCCCATCTCTTAATGTCATAATTGTGCACAAGTCCCACAGTGTGCATCTCAAATCATAAAGCCAGTCATTTGGAAAGAAAAATCACCAACTTTTGCAAGTCATTGCACTGTGTGAGTTTGATACGGCATGCGTTTATGGATTTGTGAAACAGCAGCGCTGGGAGATGTTTATATTGACATGGAACGTAGTAAACACTTTTCTTGTCAACCGCTGAGATGAGCAATTATTACACGAGTCGCATATTCCGCTGTTCTTTGACTCAGGAGCGGATGATTTAGCGCTCTGATGTATTGACTCTGTCACAGCGTCTTGTTTGCTAATCATCTGGAATTAATATTTCACCGCAGAATATCGTGGGATCAGCAGTAAATAAACCCACACAGAGACTTTGGATTTCACATCAAATAATGCAAACGCCGCAGACGCTCTCCCACTTGTGCAAGTCAAAGGCTATAAATGTCATTGGAAAGAAAGATTTATATTTCATAGAGTCGTATGACTGGATGAAAGCTTCTGCCTGCTCCATTAGATCAGAATCACTTTTTATCCCACTTTTGCCTCAATTATATCTCTCTTGCATTAAGCTAATTTGTTTCACTTATTGTGGAGAAATAATTCAAACAGCCGTTTAATCGAGATGGTCCTCACTGCAGAACCCAAAATCCAGGGGGAGGAGTTGGATCTGAATAAACCCACCCCTAAACTTACCAATCTCCACCCCCTGATCCCTAAACCCTCCCCTAAACCTGCCAATCTCCACCCCCTGATCCCTAACCCCACCCCTAAACTTACCAATCTCCACCCCCTGATCCCTAAACCCACCCCTAAACCTGCCAATCTCCACCCCCTGATCCCTAACCCCACCCCTAAACCTGCCAATCTCCACCCCCTGATCCCTACATTTTTATGCCACAGGTACATGTGTTTAAATGAAGTGTCAGTATATTTTGTATTTGCTCTAACATTACGAGGCAATTTTACAAAAAATATATGTTTATTGCAAGAACTTTTATAAGAGTTGATAATGTGCAATTTTATTCAGCTATAATAACTACACACTGGATTTGTCAGCATAAAACCATAAACGCGTCATGAACAAATGTCATCATGCTATTTTTCTATAAAGACGGCACAGTGAATTATTAAACAACTGTTGAGAATGTACATTTAAACCACATTATATTTGAATGTGCCAAAATTTATTTATACAGGAATAACAATTACAGGAAACAATGCATCACATCAGTGATGTTTTATTATTATTATTGTTGTATTATTTTGTATTATTATTTTGTCTAAAGTTTAAAAAAAATTAGTATATATTTTAGTAATATTTCAATCAATCATCCATCCATCCTTCCATTAATCTGTCCATCCATCAATCAATCATCCATCCATCCATCCATCCATCCATCCATCCATCCATCCATCCATCCATCCATCCATCCATCAATCAATCATCCATCCATCCATCCATCCATCAATTAATCATCAATCATCCATCCATCATCCATCCATCAGTCATCCATCCATTAATTCATCCATCCATCAATCATCCATCCATCAATTATCCATCCATCCTTCCATTAATCTGTCCATCAATCATCCATCCATCCATCCATTAATTCATCCATTAATCTATCCATCCATCAATTAATCATCAATCATCCATCCATCAATTAATCATCAATCATCCATCCATCAATCATCCATCCATCCTTCCATTAATCTGTCCATCAATCATCCATCCATCCATCATCCATCCATCCATCCATCATCCATCCATCCATCAATCATCCCTCCATCCATCCATCAATCATCCCTCCATTAATCTATCCATCCATCAATCAATAATCCTTCCATCCATCCATCCATTAATCTATCCATCCATCAATCAATCATCCTTCCATCCATCCTTCCATTAATCTGTCCATCAATCATCCATCCATCAATCATCCATCCATCCTTCCATTAATCTGTCCATCAATCATCCATCCATCAATCATCCATCCATCCTTCCATTAATCTGTCCATCAATCATCCATCCATCAATCATCCATCCATCCTTCCATTAATCTGTCCATCAATCATCCATCCATCAATCATCCATCCATCCTTCCATTAATCTGTCCATCAATCATCCATCAATCTATCATCCATCCATCCGTCCAAAAGATCAATGAAAGCAGCAGCATGATTCCTTCAGTGCAGACTGTCATTTGTAAGGACACTAATAGAGGGAAGTGATCAGAGTAATGGTGGCTTGCATATCAAAAATAATCAATAGAATTAAATTTAAATTTAAAATGCATTAAAACAAGAAATAAGGAAAGATAGCTGATCGGCATGTTGAACTGGTCAGTTAAACGAGCATAACATGATGGGAACGATGTGTGTTGGATATTATCATGCATTGAAACTGAACGTCCTCATGTGTGTTTCCTCCAGCGCCGTGTGGGAGCCGCTCCACGGGGTCCGAGGGCACCGTTCTGTCCCCCAACTATCCTCGCAACTACAGCGAGGGCCAGTCCTGCGTGTACGAGATCTCGGTGCCGGGAGAGTTCGGTAAGAAGCAGCGTTTCAACACAAATCACCATCAAGGTGATCGAGGGGAGACTATACCTGACCCTGTGACCCTGTGACCCTGTGACCCTGTGACCCTGTGACCCAAACCCAGTCTGGAGCCGCACGGGTATATCTGTGGCAATAGCAACTATACATTGTACGGGTCAAAATTATAAATTTTTCTTTTATGCCAAAAATCATGAGGATATTAAGATCATGTTCCATGAAGATATTTAGTAAATGTCCTACCGTAAATATATAAAACATGTATTTTTGTGAGTGAATGCAGCACAATCGTGAACATAAATGCACAACTTTAAAGGAGATTTTCTCAATGTTTAGATTTTTTTGCTCCTCAGATTCCAGATTTTCAGCTTATATATTCAGCTTTCAGATGATTTAATAAATCTCAATTTTAAAAAAAAATTGCCCATGTGACTGGTTTAGTGGTCCAGGGTCACATTTGCTGCTACTGTACAGAACATGCATGTGCCGCTGTGAAAATAACACGCTTAATGAGGGGAATGTTCTTTCTTTTCATTTCTGAGAACTGCTTTTCCTGTAATTGAATAGGCACAGCAGTCACAAATTAAATGTGTGTGTGTGTGTGTGTGTGTGTGTGTGTGTGTGTGTGTGTGTGTGTGTGTGTGTGTGTGTGTGTGTGTGTGTGTGTGTGTAACAACGGCAGCAATCCTGTAGTCGTAAAGGGTTTCTAAAATCTACATCTCAGACGGTCTGGTTTGCCGGCAGGATCACGACTTCTGAGAGCGGTTGTGCTTTGAGTCTCTGGGGCGACTGAGATCATGCTTAGACTGCCTCATATTTTATGCATGTACACACTGTATTTGTTTAGTTTTGCTCGTAACAAGCGGCATCGGCTGTGCACAGCGAGAGACCGAGGCGTCCAGGATCAAGCGGAGGAGAATGTTTCAGTGACCTTGTATGAACCGGAGAAACTTCTCCTTCAGAACGGCTCGGACTATAGAGATGTGATACTGTAGATGTGGGCGGACGCAAATGTCACTTTATTATACTTTGTCCAGCCTGTGAAAGGGTCAGAACTAGACACGAGATGAGATGTAATCGAACAAGACGTGACTCAAAAGCTTCTGTGGCTAAATAACAGAATCAATGATGCAAACTTCATCAAATATGAGAGTAAAGCAGCTCTACAGAAGACAATAGAGTCATTATTCAGATCTGTTCTGTTCTCGTCCGGTAACGGCAGTGCAGTACGGTTACTTTGAAAACATATATTAATATTTTATTGAATTAAAAAATGTATACTAGTGTTTTCTGCAAGAAAAAAAAATAAGAAAAAAAAACGGGGAGTGTCAGAAAATATGAGGGATGCAATAAATGAAAGATAATGTGGAGAATTGAATAAATGCAAGAAAATATAGGGATGCAATGAATGCAAGACAATATGGGAGATTCATAAAATATGGGCAATGCAATAAATATTAGACTATTTGAATGATGTAATGCATAAAATATTGGGAGTGTCATAAAAAATGAGGGATGCAATAAATGAAAGATAATATAGGGAGTGTCAGAGAATATGGGAGATGCAATAAAGACATACTAGTGATCTCAGACATGTTGGACCCCATTTTGGAATTATTGCATGCATTTATTATTTTTATAATAACCTGACTATTGCTTACGATTGCATGTAATGAATGTTTTTGATAGTGTAGTCCATAACACCCCCCCTCCACCCCGATCTGCTGAGCATATGTGCATAGAAATGCATTGGTTTTTAATTGGCAAATTATATGTAATGATATTTGATTGACTTTTGAAGTACTTTCATATCAGTTTCAAACGTTACACAAACTGTCCGAGAAAACTGAAGTGTGCAAGTTCTGCAGAGACACACATCCTGAAAGTCTTCGAGTAGCCCTTCTTTCATGTGTTTTATCAGTTTCAAACCCTCTTCAGTTTATATTAATAAGTTCTACTAAATGGCAAGAGTTGGGGATGATGCCGTGAGGCGTCGCGCTTGATTATGAAAGTGTTCTGATGATTTAACTGTCTATGAGAAGAAAGAATAGAAAACACAAACCGCTGAAGCTCTTCTTAAAATATCACATCAAACAGGACTTCAAGTTCTCAACTCTTCAAAAAACTTTTAGACTTTCAGAGTTTCTTCCTCAGATTTAAAATAGACCACGGTCAGGCTGGTGACTTTCACTCCAGAGTATTTTTAGTCTCTGAAAAGGTTGTCTTTTGTATTTCTGTACTAATAATTTATGCAAATAATTGGTGAATGACATTCCATTACGTGTTTAAAAAAAAAACTTTGCTTAAAATGAATTCACGAGTAATGTTACAAAACAGGGCCCGGTTCCCCGATAACGCTCACTCGCTCTAAGAAGACTCGAAAGATATATCTTACCAAAGTAGTTTTTGTTCCTAAGTGTGTTCCCCGAGTGTCCCGTAGGAAGCTTCTACACGCTGCCCCTTACGCTCGACGTTACGAGTCAAGTGCCGGATTAGTTGGCATCGATTGCTCAGGAATCAAATCTCCACTTCACACAACAGTGCGTTACGGCGATAAAGAAAGACAACACGTTCTATGCAAATGAAACATTCCTCAAATTGTTCCAGTAACATTTATTTTAACATAGTTATCAGTTATCAATTAAATGATCAAATTGTCAGTAATATGTTCACACGATATGTTGTGACGAACTGGGTATCCCTCGCTAATCATCCCTCCTTATCCGTTGTGCCGCTTCTTGACACGGGTTTAACGACTTCTAAAAATCATGTAACACACTTTTATATTAATGGTACGGTACTTTATAATCAGAATTGATTGGCAAGCAGCTGCAGTTACGTCTGTTTAATGCGGTATTGATTGCCATTGGTTAATGTTTTCAATAAAAAGCAACCTATCTGCAATGAACAGAGAGAGAGAGTTAGATACAGAATATGGTGGGGAAGCAACGTTAAAAAAAGGCACAACGCTTCTCGTCAGAGGAACTGGAAGTTTTGCTGGACGAGGTGAGCTTGCACAAGGTGACACTGTTTTCCAGCTTTCGGGATAACTTGTGCAACAGCAACAGAAAAGAGCTGTGGAGCGACATAGCAAGGAAGATGTCTGCCTCCGGATCAGGAACACCAAGGTCCTGGCAGGACGTCAGGCAAAATGTCAAAAGGGCTTAAGTTTTGCAGAATAAAAAAATTGACATGGACTAAACGGCTCCGCGGCCGGTGTTGTGCCGAGTTTCGACCCCCTGCCAAATTATTACCCCCCTCGTTGAAGTCAGTGCCTGATTGCCTAATCCTAACCCCTCCCCCACAACTAATCCTAACCTACCAATGCTAGGGGGGGAATAATTTGGCGGGGGTCGAAATTCGGCACAACACCAGCGCCGCCTTTGATTCAGTACAAGGACACGTTGGATCGCTGCCATAGTTGGTCGCTTACTGGACACCACCATGCTTACCCATTTATAGATCTTAGCCATTTATAGATCTTAGCCATTTATAGATCTTAGCCATTTATAGATCTTAGCCATTTATAGATCTTAGCCATTTATAGATCTTAGCCATTTATAGATCTTAGCCATTTATAGATCTTAGCCATTTATAGATCTTAGTCATTTATAGATCTTAGCCATTTATAGATCTTAGTCATTTATAGATCTTACCCATTTATAGATCTTACCCATTTATAGATCTTAGCCATTTATAGATCTTAGCCATTTATAGATCTTAGCCATTTATAGATCTTACCCATTTATAGATCTTAGCCATTTATAGATCTTAGCCATTTATAGATCTTAGCCATTTATAGATCTTACCCATTTATAGATCTTAGCCATTTATAGATCTTAGCCATTTATAGATCTTAGCCATTTATAGATCTTAGCCATTTATAGATCTTACCCATTTATAGATCTTAGCCATTTATAGATCTTAGCCATTTATAGATCTTAGCCATTTATAGATCTTAGCCATTTATAGATCTTAGCCATTTATAGATCTTAGCCATTTATAGATCTTACCCATTTATAGATCTTAGCCATTTATAGATCTTAGCCATTTATAGATCTTAGCCATTTATAGATCTTACCCATTTATAGATCTTAGCCATTTATAGATCTTAGCCATTTATAGATCTTAGCCATTTATAGATCTTAGCCATTTATAGATCTTAGCCATTTATAGATCTTACCCATTTATAGATCTTAGCCATTTATAGATCTTAGTCATTTATAGATCTTACCCATTTATAGATCTTAGCCATTTATAGATCTTAGCCATTTATAGATCTTACCCATTTATAGATCTTAGCCATTTATAGATCTTAGCCATTTATAGATCTTACCCATTTATAGATCTTAGCCATTTATAGATCTTAGCCATTTATAGATCTTAGCCATTTAGAGCCAAATTGTTTGCCAGATTTTAATTATCAGAAGTGATTGCCAATGTAAACGCTTTAATGACATTACGAAATAGCCTAGGCTAATTACCACCATATTAGTTCTGATACCAAATAAAGTCAACTTCATAAATAGGCCTGTTTACATTGCGAACATATTTTATTATTAGTCTTAAAATGTCCATAACATAAAATCATTGTTGAGACACAACATTGTCAACATACCATAGTTTGACTTGTACTGTGCTGCGCTGATTTCTGAAGACTAACTTACTTACAGAAGATATACTTAGCGTACGAACGTGTCGGGAATCGTGCCATAACGTTAAGAGAGAGGTTAAGGAATAGGTTAAGAACTACTTAGCGATAAGAACGTTTTGGGGAACCGGGGCCATGTCGGTAACACTTTACTTAAAGCCTGTATATATAATGCATTATGAACGTCAACCACAGTTATAATATCACTAGAAATTATTATGCATTAAAACACACGACAAACAACGGAACAAGGAATCTGTGAATATTATAATGCATGTTAACTTTGGTTTATTTATGAACAGATAGAATGTATTTTAATGTACATTATGAATACCTTGGTAATAAAGTGTTACCAAGATTTTTTATTAAGAAAAATGTTGTTCTTTTGAACTTTCTATTCATCAAAGACTCTTTGAAGCATGTCAATCTATAAAGTTCATATTTGCATTTATTTTTCTCCTTGACTATCATGTCCAATTATGGAAGTGAAATGTTTTTCATGTCGACTTTAATGACTAAACGGAACAAAATAACCCAAAACTTCAATTAAGGTTTTATTTAGTTAAAAGTGCATCCCGTTGGAGATCAATTAGATGTCGGTGCAGAAACTGAGGGATAATTCAGCTCCGAAAAGAAGAACTGTCAGAAGTATTTATTTCTCATTAAAGCTCGTCAATTATACAGGACCTTTTGAACGGAATAATAAGGCAGTTCTCCTTTTTTTGGCCAGCTTTTAATGTTTAATTATTCTGTCACAAATAATAAATCCGGACATTTTTTAAACAGCATCTGTCTTTTTGAAAGGAAAACTGAATTATTCACAGCTGCCAAACGAGCGCCTTAGGCATGACTCGCGCATGTTAGACTCGCGCGCGCGTGTTTATAGAAAGTTGCCGACCGTACACTGCGCATCTGCAGCACGCAGCAAAATCTGTTCCCGTTGTTCCCTCAGTGTTCCCAGCGTATGAGGAATCTTGGCAGTGTCGTGAGAGCTTCTGCATTAGAGACTCGATTAGACTTCTGTAAACCGCAGCAGACAGCTCGTGTTTTATGCAGGGCTCGGCTCTTTTCATGCCAATCACAATGTCGTGGATGTACAGTTGCGTTGCTCACGCTAATCCCAACCTGCTCCCTGTCAACAGTCCAAACTCACTCCCTCTTAAACTGGTGGCAGATGTTCCAGAGAGCATGAGCGCGGGAATCTGGGCCTGAGGACACGGGCTCTTCGGTGGGTGTGTGTGTGTGTGTGTACGAGTGTGAGGACGTGCCCGGGGGCCAGTGTCGCATCAAACACACCGAATGACTGCAGACACCCACGTGTGTAGCTGTGGATTCAACAAAGCGCGCGATCACCCGTTTCCATCTCTGAGCGTCGGCTGTACATGCTTGGCAATCTCCGACACAGAGAACACACTGCAGGCTAATGCAATTAACACGAGAGCCAGTGTTGGGGAAGCGAGCGATGAACGCATAATCAAACGCGCCTATTGTGTGTTTTTCATTTTGCCTTTTCTTCAGTGTGAAATATTGTGGTTTGTGTGTGTGACCTGCAGTCTCAAAGCAATGGTGCATTCAAGTCTTGTCAGAAAGATGGTATTGTACAAATATGAATGACAGCGCAATGTCTTTATTACGAGTGAGGGAACTATGAGCTTTCTTTAAAGGGGTCATGACATGTTTTTTTATTTTTTATTATTATGTTCCCTTAGGTGCAATTATAGTATTACTATAGTTTTTTTTTACAAAAAACTTTTAAAATGTAGTGATTTATGACCTTTTCCCTGTTTCTCATCCTCTGATTCACACAGTCTGTTTTGGGGGTGTTTCCCCTTTAAGAGTTCAGTGTTAACGCCCACTGTTATGATTGGCTAACGTCAGTGCCTATGCATTAATTATTAACGCCCCCAGCCAGAACATTTGCGGATTCAGCGTATTTAAAAAGTAGTTTAAAGTTTTAAACACATTACTTACAGTTTGCGTCGTCGTTGTTGAGCCCAGAATAGTCGGCACGGACTTATCTTTGAGCAACAGTTTTCTGCATCATTTTGGGATTTGTTCTCAAAACAGTCATCCTTCAAATGTATAGAACAAACGCTTAAACTAACACTGCCGTGACTGAGACGTCCGCAAAAAATAAAGTGCATCCATTTTTCCCTGACGACTGGATCTTTCGCAGCGTATTCACAGATGTTGTTTGTCCACAGCAGGAACAGCACATCTGCGGCGTCGTCATTTCCCTGCACACAGACCCACTCGCTGTCCGGCGACTGAACACTTGTGAGGCGCGGGCGCGACAATGATACGAAATGAGCGTAGTTGTCTTGCGCTTAAAGCGTAGTTGTCTTGTGCTGGAGGCGGTCATATGCAAACGCTGGTACGTCACTTCGCACCGTGACGTCACTTCTCACCATGGATCCAGAACGAGCTGAATTTAGAGCTTGATTAAATAAATGATTCGTTTATAATGGGGAGGACGTCTTAAGCTATGAAACTTGCAGGACGTTTAATGGTACAAAGACCTCTTATATACCAAAAGATCAAGGCAAATTTGGTTTCTCATGTCATGACCCCTTTAAGAGCCGAGTTAAAGAGTTGAGGGAGTGTCAGACAATATGGGGATGCAAAAAATGCAAGAAAATATGGAGAATTTAATAAATGCAAGAACATATTGGGATCCAGAAAATATTGAGGATGCAATAAAATTGATTAAAAATATGATGGATACAATAAGTGCAAGCAAATATGGGGGATATAATCAATGCAAAAAAAATATGACATTTATCATTTACTGGTTGACCAATCAGAGCTTTTTTGGAAAGGCAGTTTTGAAAGAGACAGGAGCTCAAACACAGTTGTACAGTGTGAGAAACACGTTTAGATCATGCACATGTATACGAGCAGACACCGAAATAAAATGAGCATAACTTGTTCTCTTTAAAGCGATGTGGGCCGGTAGTGGAGACAGGGCCGGAGGAGAATGTAAAGCAGATCCAGAGTTGTTTAAGTGCAAAACTTTTCCTCGACTGTCTCTGGAAAGCCCGGCGTCGGTGTGTGTGTGTGAACATTGCCTGCGGCTTAGCCTAGCGAGAAACACGCTGGGAAGAATCGTACTCCTGAGAGATGAGTCACCGAGCTTTAACTGCAGCGATACCAGCGCTTTGCTAGCGCTAATGTTTGTCGTCGTGTTGTTGTCACTGTCTGTTTCACCGCCTTGAATAATTGACACAAGAGTTTGTGTCAGAGCGCCGGGGGTTCATATCCATGTTGTCTGCTAGTGTTTGAAGCGGTGTGTGTGTGTGTGTGTTAGCATCGAGGTGTAGCATCGGGCTTCCCCGCGGATCCGGCTCCAGGCCCAGTCCTTTCTTCCCATCATTCTGTCGGCATTAAGATCTAGTTATTCTCTGATCACCGCGACTCTGTTGTTGAGGAGCAGACGCTGTGTGGAGCTTCTGTTTGACAGCAAACTGGAGAAAGTGATGAGCGGTTTCACTGAACGGACACGTTTATCAGAAGAGTGTCAGAATATATGAGGGATGCTATAAAGCCAAGACAATATGGAGATGCAGAAGAAAGTATGGGAGATGCATAAAATGGGGATGCAATAAAGGCAAGATAATATGGAGAATTTCATAAACGCAAGAAAATATAGGATATGCAGAACATATGGGGAATGCAATAAATGCTAGAAAATATGAATGGTGTAATAAAAGCAAGAAAATATAGGGAGTGTCTGAAAAAATTAAGGATGCAATAAATGCAAGACAATGTGGAGAATTTATTAAAAGCAATAAAATATGGGGATGCAGAAAATATGGGAGAAATATAGGGGATGCAGAATAAAGTATGGGGATGCAATAAATGCATGAAAATATTGGGAGTGTCAGAAGAAATTAGGGATGCAATAAATGCACAACAATTTGGAGAATTTAATAAATGCAAGAAAATATAGGATATGCAGAACATATGAATGATGTAATAAATGCAAGGAAATACTGGGAGTGTCAGAAAATATGACCGATGCAATAAATGCATGACAATATGGAGAATTTAATAAATGCAAGAACATATGGGGATGCAGAAAATATGGAGATGCAGAAAATATGGAGAAGCAGAAAATATGGGGATGCATTAAAGGCAAGATAATATGAAGAATTGAATAAATGCAAGAAAATATAGGATATGCAGAACACATGGGGATGCAATAAATGCTAGAAAATATCATTGATGTAATAAATAAAATAGTGTATGAAAAAATGAGGGATGCAATAAATGCACGACACTGTGGAGAATTGAATAAATGCAAGAAAATATGGGGATGTCAGATTCATCTCAGAGATGTTTGGCTCATTTTTAAGTTCAGCTTTTTGAAATGAACAACACTTCTGAAGCCAAGCCGGCCACAACAGAAGCTGTGTGTGTGTGTGTGTGTGTGTGTGTGTGTGTGTGTGTGTGTGTGTGTGTGTGTGTGTGTGTGTGTGTGTGTGTGTGTGTGTGTGTGTGTGTGTGTGTGTGTGTGTGTGTGTGTGTGTGGTGTGTGTGTGTGTGTGTGTGTGTGTGTGTGTGTGTGTGTGTGTGTGTGTGTGTGTGTGTGTGTGTGTGTGTGTGTCCGTCATCTCAGACAGCAGCTTCCGCCGGAGAAGAAACCGCTGCTGATGTATGTGTACACTGGTAAAAGCCCGACGGCTCTGTTAGATGCGGAGGACATGAACAGACGTTCACCATTACCCTTTACATCACAATCCTGACCTCCGCTGGAAACATGTCCACTGGATTAGCTGTCCTTGTTGAGATGGGATGTGGTTGCCGTGCCAACAGCAGTGCAGTTTCCTCGACTTAATAAACCATTACCAGTTGAAAAGGCTGAGCTTTCTATTCTGCGCATGAGTTCGGATCATTGTGATTGTTTAATTTATCAGTCCTCGGGGGAGAATCGTGTGTGACCTGTGTGTGTGTGTGTGTGGAGAACAGTGTTGCTTATCTGACATTGTGTGAAGATCAAACACCACACACTCCTGTGTAAAAACAACAGAAGACCCAATTACCCAGCGTCCTTTGTGTCTGTCAGGATTAATCGTGCAATGGATGCTTGATATTGATTTGCTGACTAATATCCTGTACCTGTATTATAATAAGATTGGCTAAGCTTGCCAAACCGCATCCCGAGCGGGCTTTGGCATCTCATCCTCTCAAGTATTAATTCCAGGAGGTTTTCATTATTGACTGCTGATAATAGAGCTGATTGAAGATGAAGCATGAGTTGTGATTAGACAACACTGTTTGTTTAGTCAATGCCAGTGCGTAAAAATAGTTCATGTTTAACAGTCAGTTATGAAAAGATGGATTTTGAAGCAATGATGTGCTGTAGAAATGTCTTTTGAAGTGCAGATATTGCGGATCTCTATGTTAATACTGATTGGAGATGTACTGAAATATTTATAAAAACATGAGAAAAGGTTGAGTAGAAATATTTCACATGGGGGAATGTAAGCTATGGCTAAGACTTGTCTCATGAATATGAATTAGTTCCTGGGCACTCCAGGAAGTTCAATGTCGAGGATCACCAAATTAATATTCATGAGACAAACCGTCAGCGTGTGAATGTGTCATAAACAGTGTAAGCGGACGTGGGATTCTTAACCCGGCGGGCAATAAAAGTGGAGAGATCTGTCACTATGGCCACTTTACAGAATTAAGATGAATTAATGAATACAATTAAGATGAATTATAATAATAATTATATTATTATTAGATGTAATTATAATTTATTACATCATCCATATTTTCTTGCATTTATTCAATTCTCCGTATTTTCTTGCATTTATTCAATTCTCCGTATTTTCTTGCATTTATTCAATTCTCCATATTTTCTTGCATTTATTCAATTCTCCATATTTTCTAGCATTTATTCAACTCTCCATATTTTCTTGCATTTATTCAATTCTCCATATTTTCTAGCATTTATTCAACTCTCCATATTTTCTTGCATTTATTCAATTCTCCATATTTTCTAGCATTTATTCAACTCTCCATATTTTCTTGCATTTATTCAATTCTCCATATTTTCTTGCATTTATTCAATTCTCCATATTTTCTTGCATTTATTCAATTCTCCATATTTTCTTGCATTTATTCAATTCTCCATATTTTCTTGCATTTATTCAATTCTCCGTATTTTCTTGCATTTATTGCATCCCCCATTTTTTTCTGACATTCCCCATTTTTTCTGCATCCCAATATTTCCTGCATGTATTACACCCTCCATATTATCTTGCCTTTATTTCATCCCCCACATTTATTGCGTCCCTCATTTTTTCTGACACTCCCCATATTATCTTGCATTTATTAAATTTTCCATATTATCTTGCCTTTATTGCATCCCCATATTGTCTTACGTTTATTGCGTCCCTCATTTTTTCTGACACTTCCCATATTATCTTGCATTTATTACACACTCCATATTTTCTTGAATGTATTGCACTCCCAATATTTTCTAGCATTTATTGCATCCCTCCATATTTTCTGCCACTCCTTCATATTTTCATACTGTTCATAATTTTTGGGCAAAAATTATGTTGCCAAAATGTTTCATGATTCATCGCAAATAAAACAATCAACTCCAAGCACAACTATACACAATATGCTTACAAAAACTTTATCAAAATCTTTAACAATGACTTTTGGCCACTACTGTACATGTACTGTATCTAATACATTAGCTATTTTAACAGGAAAACAAGACAAAAACACTGATGTTTAGTAATGAACCTTCAGTATAAGATTTCATAAAGTCCCAGTGTTGTGTGGCTGTATTATTGCGTTATCTTTGCTTCACCTCCTCAGGTGAACTTCATATGTTGCTGAAAGTGTGTTCTGCTGCTTTCAAACGAAACAAATGTGCAACTACCGTTCCTCATCCAATTACAGGAAATACATTTCCTTCAAATGCCTGAAAGTAGAAAGAAAGAGCAAGAGTGATTGTGAATTATTCATAGGAAATGACAAACATATGGCTGTGTTTTTCTCACTGGTGTTTTATCATGTGTCTAATGTACGGCGATGGCCTGAAGGCAGACTGTGTTCTCAGGCCTTCGGGCGAAACACATTCACTTACTCTCTTTACAGTTCCTGTATCGACTCCTCCACGGCTTTATGGCTTTATTTGGAGTTGCGATATTAATTTATGGCATTTCCCTGCAGAAGTTTGAATCTCTTGTTAGGGCTTTTGTGCGGTGACTTTAGTAGGGCTGGTTATTACTGAATTCAATAAGTGATGATTGTGTTGGGAACACTGCTATAAGGGGGGACAGAAATATGAGCTATAATGTTGAAGATGTCATATACTCAGTTTTATTAGCTCTACGACTGCTTGTTTCACACACGGTCCCTTTGAAAGCCACTAAAGGGAAAACGCCGTTTCTGTTCGGGGTTCAGCCTGAGGAAACACACTTCATAAAGGAGATGTTTAGGAAATGTTTGGAATATACCAATTGTTTCTGATTCTAGATAGATGGATGGATGGATGGATGGATGGATGAATAGATGGATGGATGGATGGACGGATGGATGGATGAATAGATTGATGGATGGATGGATGGATGGATGAATAGATTGATGGATGGATGGATGGATGGACGGACGGATGGATGGATGGATGGATGAATAGATGGATGGATGGATGGATGGATGGATGGATGGATGGATGGATGGATGGATGAATAGATGGATGGATGGATGGATGGATGGATGAATAGATGGATGGATGGATGAATAGATGGATGGATGGATGGATGGATGGATGGATGGATGGATGGATGGATGGATGGATGGATGGATGAATAGATGGATGGATGGATGGATGGATGGATGGATGGATGGATGAATAGATGGATGGATGGATGGATGGATGAATAGATTGATGGATGGATAGATGGATGGATGGATAAATGGATGGATGGATGGATGGATGGATGGATGGATAAATAGATGGATAGATGGATGGACACTACAGTCTCTCTTCTCTTTCTCTCTCTACAGTTCTCTTCGGCCAGTTTCTGTTCTTCCAGACGAGCTCTAATGATGTGGTTGAGATCTTCGACGGGCCCTCGACCGAGTCTGCGCTCCTCAGCTCCAGCTACGGCTCTCACTCAGGTAAAGGCTTTGTTTACCGCGGGACAGCAACTAAAGGCTCGTCTGCCGAGACCAGGTGACATTAAAAGGGTTAGTTCACCCAGAACTGTAAACTCTGTCAGTAATGACTCCTCATGTTGTTCCCCGTCAGACTTTCCTTCATCTTCAGGACACAAATGAAGATATTAGTGATTAAATCTGAGAGTGTCTCACTCCTCCAGAGGCTTCTGTTGTAATTAAAACTTGCCGGCCCAGAAAGTTAGTAAAGACAATGTTTAAAATAGTCCAAGAAAAAGTACAAAAGGTATTCTCGTCGCTTGATAAACTTAAGGTTGAGCCAATGATTTATATAGCAGACCATCGATGTGTTGTCTGACCGAACAAGCACGTGACGGCCCCTCAGGTCTGGAAGGAAGTGTCTCAACGCATTGAAGACCGCCATCATCTCCAGGCAGTTTATGTGCCACGAAAGATGATGAGTCCTCCACAGACCCGGAGCTGAGCGGCTCCCCAGCCCGTGAGGGAAGCATCAGTCGAGAGTGAGACTCGATGGCAAAGAGTTTCTAACATTGTGTCCTAACCAGATGCGATGCGATAAGATTCCAGCGACAAATAATGTGTCTGTCCACACTAGACGCAACGCGACTGCGAGATGCGTACAAATCAATCAAAACCCACAGCCAATCAGAACAGCATGTGGGCAGAGTCTCGCGGCGAGTGCACAGCCAATCAGAACAGCGTGTGGGCGGAGTCTCGCGCCGAGTACACAGCCAATCAGAACAGCGTGTGGGCGGAGTCTCACGGCGAGTGCACAGCCAATCAGAACAGCGTGTGGGCGGAGTCTCGCGGCGAGTGCACAGCCAATCAGAACAGCGTGTGGGCGGAGTCTCGTGGCGAGTGGACAGCCAATCAGAACAGCGTGTGGGGGGAGTCTCGCGGCGAGTGCACAGCCAATCAGAACAGCGTGTGGGCGGAGTTTCGCGGCGAGTGCACAGCCAATCAGAACAGCGTGTGGGCGGTGTTTCGCGGCGTTTCGCGGCGAGTGCACAGCCAATCAGAACAGCGTGTGGGCGGAGTTTCGCGGCGAGTGCACAGCCAATCAGAACAGCGTGTGGGCGGAGTTTCGCGGCGAGTGCACAGCCAATCAGAACAGCGTGTGGGCGGAGTTTCGCGGCGAGTGCACAGCCAATCAGAACAGTGTGTGGGCGAAGTTTCGCGGGGAGTGCACAGCCAATCAGAACAGCGTGTGGGCGAAGTTTCGCGGGGAGTGCACAGCCAATCAGAACAGTGTGTAAGCGGAATCTTGACGACACTCGCAAGAAAATGGATAAGTACATAATCAAATTCACAAATATTACTCCATTTAAACATTATTAAAACACATAGGCCACTGAGTTACTAAAACAATCTTTGTCTAAGAATACACTTGTTTGTTCACATTTTGAACGTTCTTGTTTCCATGTTTAATTTCAAGATCTGAGGTGAATCATCCAGTGTTGCTTTTACAGCTCAAAGCTGGAGCACTAAACGATATTCACAGTCACATGACACGCTTTAACATTAAATAAAGCACATAAACAGTGCCTGAGATTATCAGTGCCACACTTTGTGTTTGTTGTTCCAGCGCGACGTCGCAGAAAAATAGAAACCGTTTCTAAAATTTGAATGCTCAGATTATTAGTGAATTATTAGATAATCTCATTATTTTCCTAGCAATGCTATTCAATTTATACAACGCTCAACGCTCACATTTCTATGCTGACACTGTATATAATATAATTTGTAACAATGCATGTTGTATTAAAATAGAAAATAGAAAAGGATGCAACACACACATTTCCACTCGTAGCCTCAACCTGTGGACGGCTGCAGACACATGACTTCTGTAACGCTGTTGATGTGGCACACACACTGATGATCTGGTTTATGCCGAGGTTGTAGACAGATAACAGAGATGTTTTCTTCCCCTCACCTCCTCAAATTTCTCATTTCACAGCAGAGCCGTTGCCGCTGAGCTCTGCCAATGAAATCACCATCAGGTTCAGAACCGAGGGACCCAGTACAGCTAAAGGCTTTCATTTCGTGTATCAAGGTGTGTATTCCTCAACTCACATTAAGGCTGTGGGGAAACTATACTTACATTCCACTCATGCTATTTTGCAGTATACACTAGGGGTGTAATAACAATATATCGTGTCACAATATATCGCAATACAAAAATGTAACGATATGTATTGTGTATAGTTCACCCAAGAAAAAAATACTGTGTGAGAACTGAAAAGTTTTAGTGTCAGCACTACATTGAACTACTATATGTAATGTTGAATATAATGTATAATAATGCACTGGGTCCTGATCAGTGTTGGGGAAAGTTACTTTTAAAAGTAATGCATTACAATATTGCGTTACTCCCTTAAAAAGTAACTAATTGCATTACTTAGTTACTTTTTTAGACAAGTAATGCGTTACGTTACATTTGCTTTACTTTTTTCCCCACCTGGGCTGGGCTTGTTTTTTTATAACACAAAAATTGTATTTTTGGGCAAATGTAAAGACCCTTTCACAGCAAAAGTGAAATAATAATCCTCAGACTGAAGGACATGTGTACAGTAGAGGAAAGCAGACAAGCAAACCTTTCCATCTATCTATAGTCATTTTTGCTTATTTAACTGAATCATCGAAGGTCAGAAGTACATTGGTCAATAAAGTGAGATTAAATGCATAAAAATGTATGTTTTATTTAACATATTTAGTTATTGGAGGTGTGCATAGTATTCTGATTCTGCATTTCACTGATTTTATTCATTTTGAGGAATATTTAATATTTTTTTGTGCAAGTGAGATGAGTAAATGCTCACATTTAGTCTAGAACTACAATAAACATCATGTTCACACACACACACACACACACACACACGTCTCAACATGAGGACAGGAGAGCTGTCAGTCAATAAATGGGAAAACAAAGTAACTTGCGTCACTTATTTGAAAAAGTAACTCAGATATTTTGTTGTCAATTTTAAAAGTAATGCGTTACTTTACTAGTTACTTGAAAAAGTAATCTGATTACATAACTCAAGTTACTTGTAATGCATTTCCCCAACACTGGTCCTGATAATGCAAAATATCTGATGTTACCAGTAAAAGTGTCCTATACATTATTTTAAATATATCTAGTTAGTAAAAGAGTGCAAGCATATTCGTTTTCAGCTTCAGAATTATGAATATTGTTATTCTGGTGTCTCTATTGTGCTTTGGGTTTCCAGCACCAAGTCCAAGACTATTCATTTGCACAAACAATGTGGTATAAAATTCAGCATTTTAATCAACATAAAATTTTTTGTTCACCTTTTATCATATGTCTTGGAGTATCGCAATAATATGGCATCGTGAGTTCAGTTTCGTGATATGTATCTGATCGTGACATGACGGCATCGTCACACTGATGTAAAAGTTGTTGACTCCAAACTTTTGAACTGTACAGTGTATATTTGTTATGCAGATTTATAAAAATCCAAAGTTTTTCCGCAGCTGTTCCACGGACCAGTGCTTCCCAGTGCAGCTCCGTGCCCGAGCCTCGCTACGGGAAGCGCATTGGGAACGACTTTGGACTGGGCACGTTTGTGCTGTTCGAGTGTAACCCAGGCTACTCTCTCCACGGGGCCAGCGCCA
>NC_136885.1:36055412-36070412 GCF_949152265.1 Phoxinus phoxinus
GGCGGATTGCTATTATAACGGCGGATCGCTATTATAACGGCGGATCGCTATTATAACGGCGGATCGCTATTATAACGGCGGATTGCTATTATAACGGCGGATTGCTATTATAACGGCGGATCGCTATTATAACGGCGGATCGCTATTATAACGGCGGATCGCTATTATAACGGCGGATCGCTATTATAACGGCGGATTGCTATTATAACGGCGGATTGCTATTATAACGGCGGATCGCTATTATAACGGCGGATCGCTATTATAACGGTGGATCGCTATTATAACGGCGGATCGCTATTATAACGGCGGATTGCTATTATAACGGCGGATCGCTATTATAACGGCGGATCGCTATTATAACGGCGGATCGCTATTATAACGGTGGATCGCTATTATAACGGCGGATCGCTATTATAACGGCGGATCGCTATTATAACGGTGGATCGCTATTATAACGGCGGATTGCTATTATAACGGCGGATCGCTATTATAACGGCGGATTGCTATTATAACGGCGGATCGCTATTATAACGGCGGATTGCTATTATAACGGCGGATCGCTATTATAACGGCGGATTGCTATTATAACGGCGGATCGCTATTATAGCGGCGGATCGCTATTATAACGGCGGATCGCTATTATAACGGCGGATTGCTATTATAACGGCGGATCGCTATTATAACGGCGGATTGCTATTATAACGGCGGATCGCTATTATAACGGTGGATCGCTATTATAACGGCGGATTGCTATTATAACGGTGGATCGCTATTATAACGGCGGATTGCTATTATAACGGCGGATCGCTATTATAACGGCGGATCGCTATTATAACGGCGGATCGCTATTATAACGGCGGATTGCTATTATAACGGCGGATTGCTATTATAACGGCGGATTGCTATTATAACGGCGGATTGCTATTATAACGGCGGATCGCTATTATAACGGCGGATTGCTATTATAACGGCGGATCGCTATTATAACGGCGGATCGCTATTATAACGGCGGATCGCTATTATAACTATTATAACGGCGGATTGCTATTATAACGGCGGATTGCTATTATAACGGCGGATTGCTATTAAAACGGCGGATTGCTATTAAAACGGCGGATCGCTATTATAACGGCGGGTTTGCCGGCGCACGCCAGGAGCGGTTCACAGCCGAGGAGACCGACGTTCTCGTCAGGGCCGTAAAACACAGAGAAGTGACATTGTATGAGGATGATGGAGAAACACACACACATTAGCTTCGGTTAAACAGGCGTATAATAATTTGGGTAAATGTGTAATCTAGATTTATGCCTATTTTTTCACATCTTCACGGACACAACAATGATTTCCCTCGTGTGTTAATATTTTCCTGATTTGCAAAAATGAAAACTGCTGCGTCTGTTTAGATTAGAGAATCAAAGTGTGTGTGTTGTTCACACGCTACATAATGGCCAAGCACGCGCGCTTAAAATAGCATATGACTAACGCGCGGCGCCGCTGTCTTTAGACTGGGTTTCTCCTGGTCAGTGGAGGAGTTGTTTTCTGAAACTGCAGAATATCACCAGGGAACGTTTGCGCCGGAACACACTCCTCTTTACACTGAACCGCCCCCCCGAGCGCAAGTTCATTCCCTAATTTACCGACGTGCGTCTGTGGAGGGAAGAGTCCGCTGTGCGCGGGTGCAGAATAGGAATGACACATGCGGCGTGTACAAAGTCAGTTGCGCTGGGTGCAAGATACGGCCCAGAGAGTCAATAATTAGTACACAATGACGGTAGCATTCGATAGATTGTTTTTGCGTATGAATGTGTCATTTTGAGTAGAAAATTAATCCAGATGTCACAAAACAGCAAGTTGCCAAACCTAAAAACAAAAGTAATGATAAAACGGTGGAAATACAGTGAAAAAATCAACTTCATTAATTATTCATGCCCCAGTGCATGATGGGAACACCAGTATCAGAAAACTTGAGTATATTTTACTTAATTTTATAATGTTGAGATGCTTTAATGCTTTAATTTCTACAAGCTTGAATTGAGTCCTAATATAGGATTAAGGGGGTAACACTTCACAATAAAGTTAATTGGTTAACATTACTTAATGTATTAACTAACATGAACTAACAATGAGCAATAGAGTATTTATTAATCTTTTTTAATGTTAGTTAATAAAAATAGAGCTGTTGATTGCTTGTTCATGTTAGTTCACAGTGCATTAACTAATGTTAACAAATACAACATTTGATTTTAATAATGTATTAGTAAATGTTGACATTAATATTAACTAAGATTAATTAATGCTGTAGACGTATTGTTCATTCTTAGTTCATGTTAACTAATGTAGTTACTGTAAAGTGTTACTGAAAAAAAAAGTAATGTATACATGAAAAATGAGTTCAGGTAAGATTTACAAAAATCGAAGTGAATACTATGTTAGTACTCAATTCAAGCTTGTAGAAATTAAAGCGTAAATATCAACATTATAAAATGAAGATACTGGTGTTCCCATCATGCACTGGGGCATGAATAATCAATGAGGTTGATTTTTCACTGTTTTCCAGCTGTATTTTCACCATTTTATCTAATGTTAGCAGATGACCCTTATTGTAAAGTGTTACCGTTTTAGGTTTTCTTCGATTTGTTTTATTTTATTTCTTGCCTGGACTTCCTTTTTCATGTATAAATTACATTTGTTTTTCTGATGCATTTTCTTCACCACAGAATCGTTTTCATCAGTGAAGGAGAAGCACACACAGACGAGTGGCGTTTTCTTTTGCACCTGGTGATTGAAAGCAAGCGATTGACTCTGGATGTCCTCGGTGTGTTTGACTGATAGCGTCAGAGACGGCCTGTGAACACACACACACACACACCCACACAGCCGTGCGCTAGTTAACATCCACAGAGGATTCACGCTTATTGATAGCTACACAAAAGGTGCTGAGCACGACGTCTGGCGAAGCCTCAACTAGCAAATAAAAATTGCTCGACTGAGCTGTGCGAAGGTGACTGAGAGCGCCAGAAGATTCATTCCTCGTCCTTTCAATTTATTCCAGTTAGTGTGTGTTTTTCCCCTCGGCTTTTCTCCTTAGCTGACGCTTGTGTGCTTTGAATGTTTTGAAAAGCACTAATGAAAATGTAAAATTGAAGTCATTTAATATGACGTGTTTCTGGTCTATTAGATCTATTAAGCACAATACTGTAATTATGAATGCAGTGATTTTGCATATATATGCGCTACAAGTCCTTGGGATCTTCGTCACTGGCGGAGGATGGAAAAGTAAGGCTTTACAAACATATAAATGCATCTAGTGCAATAAATCGTTTTCCTAATTAGTGTTTTATGTTTTGCAGAAAACATACAGTATCAAAGCATCAAGATATATTTATTTTAGAATAAATGTTGTCGCTTTAAGCATAAATTTGACAAAATATGACAAGATAAAACTATTTTTCAGTTAAGGTGAGAATAAGAACATGACTGAATGTCTTTAATAATGCATTTTTTAGCAATGTTTCTGAGGTGGAAGAAGAACATATGAAATATGATTTTCGAAAGACAAGTTGCTGTCTAATGTAACTCCCAGGTCTTTAACTGGAGAAGATGAAGTTACAGTACAAACTTCTAAATACAAATTGTATTCTGATAGGTTTTGTGTACAGGGTTTTGGTCCAATAAGTAATACATCGGAATTTAATAGAAGAAAATGACTGGTCATCCAACATTTTACATCTTTAACACACTCTGTCAACTTAGATAATGTAGAGAATTCCTCTAGTCTTGGTGAAATATATAACTGAGTATCATCTGCATAACAGAGGAAACTAATTCCATGTTTTCTTTTAATATTACCAAGTGGCAGCATAAATATTGAAAATAGAAGTGGTCCTAACACAGAGCCTTGCTGCACTCCTCAATTTAATAATGACGTTATCTTAGATTTTTTCCCCGTTTAAGCAGAGAAAATGATAACAGTCTGATAGATACGACGTAATGCCTGTCCCTAGAGTAATTTTGTAGTCGATCTAAGAGTATTTAAGTATCTATAGTGTCGAACGCAGCACTAGACTTTTTTTACTTTACATTACTTACTTTAATAGTAAAACTAGTATTGAGAATACAGCCTTGGTCAGAAGCTAGGAGTAAGTCATCTGTCATTTTAACAAGTGCGGTTTGTGTGCTATGATGAGGCCTGAATCCAGACTGATATTTTTCATGGATATAATTATTTGCAGGAAGAACCACATTTGAGCGAACACGACTTTTTCTAGTATTTTAGACATAAATGGAAGATTTGAAATAGCTCTGTAATTTGCAGATGTATTTCGATCTAGTTGTAGTTTCTGAATGAGAGGCTTAATAAACTATAAAAAGTTAATTTGACACAAGTCTAAGACTGTTGATCCCAAAGTCCACTGGTTTTTAATTAAATAACTTAATTTTGACTTGGAATATAGTGCATAGGTCATATAGAATACTTAAATGATGCTTTTTTGGTTATCCTCAATAACTTGCAAGAAAATTTCAATTTCAAAATATTTAATTTGCGAATTAACGAGGCCACGTCGAGTCACGCAAACAATATACATAAAAACATCATACATTAAATAACACAATGTGCACGGAATACATATTAATTCATTATAATCTACTACAAGTGAATACCTAAAAAAAAATAAAAAACTTTATATATATGGTTTTTTTTATTAAATTAAAGCCGTGATATTCCTCTTGTGCTCAACAGAAGAAAGTTAGTCATAGAGGATTGAAACAACATGAGGACGAGTAAAAGAAACATCTTTATTTGTGTATAGTGTCAGTTTGGTATATCCGCTCCAAAGTGTCCGGTTCTACATATGGAATTGGTGTCGTCAGCTTTAGCTGTGACCAAAAATATCATTATAGTTGCACTTAAGCTCGACAACTCTTCAGAAGATAAGAGTTCTTCTGCTCAAAGGATCCCCTTCAGTGGGCTGAAATATGAGAGGAAACTTCAAATAGAAGGAGTACGAGGTTGAATAATTGAAAATGATGAATGCATAATGTGTTTTAAGCAGAGCACGATGAAGCCTATGAAAGATGTGCTGAAGCCACATGATACAGGACACTGGATCTGGAACTCCCAGGACGTAATGCATGAAGAAGAAGGAGACGTTTTATATATATATATATAGATAGATAGTCCAAGTTGGGTCCATGCTAGATTAAAGCAGAAGCGGCGACATTAACATTAATGTGTCGTGGCACTTCAGATCTGCACCTGGTAATGACGTCCCACCGGAGTTGGGTTAAGATGGGCCGACCCAGGTGATTGTTGGCTGGTTGGAGAACATCATTACACAGAGAAAAAGTGCTTTTGAAAGAAGCTGGTTTAGAAGGGAGAATATCACGCTGTAGTCTGTACTGTTCTGTTCAGAAACAACTTCAGTCACATCAAACATTCAAGTGTATTACGAACAGTGTTTCATGTTGACCTTTAAGGTGCTGGAAGTCTTTTTTTATTTTTTTATTATTGGATTTATTATCTATTTATGTTGCATTTTACATTAGTTTTCTCTTGTTTTATTTTTATATGTTATCTCAGAATGGAAGTTTACTTGATTTTCTTTGTTTGTTCCCTTTCTGTCGTAAAAATGTATTACTAATAGTGTTTCATGTTGACTTTATCCTGGCCTTTCAAGGTGCTCTAAGTATTTTATTTTATATTTTAATTTATTTTATTATATTATTTCATATTTTAGATATTTCATATGTTTTTATTTTGCATTTATTATAATTTATATAATTTTGTATTATATTATTAGTATAAATAGTATGACTTTTTATATTATTATTTAATTCTTATTTTTTTAATATAAATATTTAATTTAATTTGTTTTTATTTTTGTATTTATTATTATGTATATTATTTTGTATTATATTATTGGTATAAATAGTATGACTTTTTATATTATTATTTATTTAATAAATATATATATATAAATATTTAATTTAATTTGTTTTTATTCTTTTATTTATTATTAATATTATTGTTATTATTATGTATCTATTATTTATTTTGATTGACTTGATGTGGCCTTTTAAGGTACTTTTTGGCATTTTATTTTATTACTTTATTTGTCTCATGTTCTGTTTCCATATCTTCTATCTCCGAGAGCTCTTGTTCACTTGATGTGTGTGTTGTTGCCTCGTTTACTCAGTCTTCTGTTCCCGAATCCTGTCTTCCAGTGCCGTGTGGAGGAGTTCTGACCGCTCGCCGCGGGACCGTTCTGTCTCCCGCTTATCCCGATCCGTACGACAACCACCTCAACTGCGTCTGGAAGATCTTCGTGCCGGAGGGAACCGGGATCCAAGTGAGACAAAACCCTTGTTTCTAAAGCATCTTCAGAAAAACATTTCACATTCTGATTAGCTGAAGTGTGTTTGATTACTTAACGCTTGCCTGGGGATACGAATATTACCCAGGGAATCACATTATTATTTGCTTTGCATGATTATTAAACTTCATTTTCACTGTTCTTTATGACTTATGAAGTTTAAGGAGACTATACTTATTCACAGTGATGCAAAAAAAGAGGGAAAAAAAATATTTCTGAACATAATAATGCTCAACCAATATGTGACCCTGGATCACAAAACCAGTCACGAGTCACACTGGGTCAAAATTATAGATTTTTCTTTTATGCCAAAAATCATGAGGATATTAAGATCATGTTCCATGAAGATATTTAGTAAATGTCCTACCGTAAATATATAAAACATGTATTTTTGTGAGTGAGTGCAGCACAATCGTGAACATAAATGCACAACTTTAAAGGAGATTTTCTCAATGTTTACATTTTTTTGCTCCTCAGATTCCAGATTTTCAATAGTTGTGTCTTGACCAAATATTGTCCTATCCTAACAAACCACACATCAGTGGAGAGATTATTTATTCAGCTTTCAGATGATATATACATCACAATTTGAATAGTGACCCATGTGACTGGTTTAGTGCTCCAGGGTCATGTGTGTTTTAAAGGCTACAGAAGCGGTTCTCTGTGTTTTACACTGGACATCATGTGCTGAACAAACATGTTTATCGTTATTCTGCTTCGGCTGAACATTATGCAAAATGATCACCATAAACTGAAAACTGTAAATAGAAAAACAACAGAAGAAATGTGATTCATCAGCTGAACATGTTGCTTTAGCATTAGTCATGTTAGCGACAGATTTGACCGTTCGACGTCACCAACGAAAGACATGAAAGCTTCTCTCTTCCCTTTATTGATTTATTGGCTTTTTGCTTGCATAAATGTATGACTATTTGCATTTTGCACTGTCTAACATGGCCTTATCAGACCAGAACTGACTTAAAGTTACTAATATTCATGATAGTAAATGAGATGTTGAAATTAAACATTTCATTGGTAGATTTCAGAAGGGATTGAAAGCCTTTGTATTGTATTCCTGTAGATTACGGTTGTGACGTTCTCCACCGAACACAACTGGGACTCGCTGGACTTTTACGACGGCGTCGACAGCAACGCTCCGAGACTCGGGAGTTATTCCGGTACGATGTGTTTTCCTTCCTAAGTTTCATATTGTTTTCCAGATAACACTTGTTGACTTTAATATATTCTGCAAATACAACTGTTGCGCAGTCGTCCTCCGTCTCTTTAACACTCTCAGGTCGGAGAAACTCGAAGCAGCGCATCTGTGAAATAAGACGGTTGTGTGTAACCTCCTGCCGCCTGGCTTGCATCTGGAGATTAGTTTTGTCATCTAACGCTCATCAATATTTGAGCTGTCGTGGGATATCATAGATCAACAGCTTTATAAGGAGTGAAGCTTCTCCTGCTGAGGCTCTTGGTGAAACTAACACAGAATGATATCAATGTAGCGCTCACTACTCAACCACAGAGGACTTTTATTTTATTTTATCAATTTATTTTATTTTATTAACTTTTTATTTTATCTACCAACTTTTTCATAATTTTTTTTTTTTTTTTTGCAATATTTAATCGATTTATCTTATCTTTTTCACATCTTTTGGCTCAAAAGGCTTGTTTACTTGATTTTGTTTGTCGTGCCCTTTCTGCCATGCATTATTTTATTTAAAAAAAAAAATGTATTATCATTTTTTGATGATTAGTTGTTTTGCAATCTGATTAATTAATTTATTATTTTATTTTATATACATTTTTTATTTTAACTTTTTCGTGATTGCATTTTTTGCAATCTGATTTGTTTATTCATTTTTTTATTTGTTTGTTTGTTTGTGTTTTCTCCACAGTGGACTCAGAAAGGGCTTGTTTACTTGATTTTGTTTGTTGTTGCCCTTTCTGCCATGTTTAGTATTTGTTTTTGTTTTATTAAAATGTTTTACTTTTTCATGATTGCTTGGTTTACAATCTGATTTATGTTTTAATTTATTTGTTTGTTTGGGTTTTGTTCACATCTTTTGGCTCAGAAAAGTCTTGTTTACTTGATTTAGTTTGTTGTGCTCTTTCTGCCATGCGTTATTTAAATGTATTTAAAAAATATATATATATATATATTTTTTTTTTTACTTTTTCATGATTGGTTGTTTTGCAATCTGATTAATTAATTAATTATTTTATTTTATATATATTTTTTATTTTAACTTTTTCGTGATTGCATTTTTTGCAATCTGATTTGTTTATTCATTTATTTATTTGTTTGTTTGTTTGTGTTTTCTCTACAGTGGACTCAGAAAGGGCTTGTTTACTTGATTTTGTTTGTTGTTGCCCTTTCTGCCATGTTTAGTATTTGTTTTTGTTTTATTGAAATTTTTAACTTTTTCATGATTGCTTGGTTTACAATCTGATTTATTTTTTAATTTATTTGTTTGTTTGGGTTTTGTTCACATCTTCTGGCTCAGAAAGGGCTTGTTTAAGTCTGCCTTGTTTTAGTCTGACATTATTTTTATTTTATTATTTTATTATTTTATCATCGTGATTGCATATTTTGCAATCTGATTTATTAATTCCTTCATGTATTGGTTTGTGTTTTCTCCGCATCTTTTGGCTCAGAAAGGGCTTGTTTACTTGATTTAGTTTGGCTCTCTGCCATATTTAATCAGTCTTTTTTCCTTACGCTATAGACTTTTTATTGACTTCCCCGGCTCTAAGTACAAGTAGAAGACAGAATGATATCCGTGCAGCGGCGCCGACTCGAATCGGCAGAGCTCTCAGAAGTGAACGACTATATTCATTATTTCACCGTATCTCTGTATCAGTGCATCAGCCGCACAAAGCAAAATAAATATGCGCTGACCTTAGCCGGGCGCCATCCCTCTCAGACCAAACGTTAAGTATTGTTGACAGTTTGACGTTTAATCTGCTCAGAGGACAAATGAAAGATTAGAGGAAGTTTGGGATGGAGATGCCTCGTGCATAAAGAAGGTAAAATGGCGTAATAAGCGTCTAAATCTGTCTGAATTCCCCATGAGGTTACGGCTGCGAGTGTAATGCCGCCATCTATTCGTCACGACCTCTTTAGCAGCGAACGACAAATATCCCATCATGGAGAATCCAGACCGGCTCGAGAGCATCGCTCTGCTTGATGGAGGTCAGCGTCGGTTCACAGAACTGCTATAGGTCTGATCTGTCTTGTTGTGTGACCAGATGTACTTTCAGGATTATTAGGTGGATGTGACACAACTTTAAAGTTGACATATTACGCCCCTTTTCACAAGATGTAATATAAATCTATGGTGTCCTCAGAAATTTCAGCTCAAAATCCCCCCAGATCATTTATTATATCTCGTCAAATTTGCCTCTTTTTGGGTGTGAGCAAAAACACGTCGTTTTTGTGTGTGTCCCTTTAAATGCAAATGAGCTTTAGCTCCGCCTCCGTTCAGAAGAGGGCGGAGCTTCAGAAACTCCGGCAATAACAGAACTGGCCAATCTCACTCCTCCAGAATCCCAGAATAACCAGTAGCGAGCGCAGCCTTACGGAGAGACTCAGAGTTTCTGGATGTTAGCGGAGACATTTGTGTAGTTGTTGTGGAGTTACACTGATCATCTCATCATCATGTTGAACTCTTACACAAGTGTCCACAGTTCCTGAGGTGTTTATAAGACAGCGCTGACATGTTCTGGTCACTAGTGTCCAGTCTGTGCTCGACCACAGAACAGTTTCATGCTTTGCTGGATCTTCTGCGTCGCGTTAGAACTGGTCTCTGCTGTCGCGTGAGGAACCGAATGTCGGCTGGTGTGTGTAACCGTGCAGATTAAGGGCCGGGAATATTATAATAAGATCCTCTTCATACGTCAGAATCTGATCGGCTTATTTTATAACATGCTTGCAGAGAAAGACTCACCAGAACTAAGTCACTGGGTTTCATGTTTTCAGGGTTGGTAGATGCGCCGATTACGGCGCTTACACACGGGACAAGCCAGATTCTCATGATATGTCCCCTTACACAGCGACAGCACTTCATCAGTAGATCTACCGACTCCATAAACCTGCTGACAGATTTGAATGACATCCGTAGAAACCCGGTGGAGGAATGTCACAATCCCACCGGGAGCTGTAGGGAACAATGTTCTGTTACGCCTGTCATGCAAACCTCGTGTTTTCTAATGCAAATCCCTTCAGGGACGACGATTCCTCCCCTGCTGAACACCACGTCCAACAACCTGTACCTCACCTTCCAGACCGACATGAGCGTCTCTGGAGCCGGCTTTCACCTGGAGTACACAGGTATGAAGACCGCACACCTGCAGGGCATCCTGAGGCCACGAGGAGCTTTAATTAGGGCCGATTACACGATTAATCACATACAACATAGTTTGTGTTTACATAATACTCTATATATATGTGTACTGTGTATAATCATTTTATATATATAAATACACACACATAAGCATGCATTTATTTAAGAAAAATGTGTGTATATATATATAATAATATATATAATATAAATAGTATACAGTATATGCATGCAAATATTTCTTAAATATATACATGAATATGTGAGTATTTATATATACAAAATAATTATACACAGTACACACATATATACAGTATTATGTAAACACAAACTTTTATTTTGGATGCTTGTTATCGTTATAGCTGTATTTATATATTATCTTTATAGTCTTGTTATACTTATAGTTATCGTAATAGTCAGCTGTTTTGGACACTAATATAGTTATCGTTATAGCTATATTTATAGTAAACATTATCTATACTCTTGTTATACTTAGTTATACATAATTATCTTTATAGTTTCATTAAAGTCTTGTTACAGTTATTAATATTGCAATATTAACTTCTCAGAAGTAGGGCTGTAAACGATTAATCGTGATTAATCGAATCCATTCGATTATACTTATCGTTATACTATCGTTATACTTATTATACTATCGTTATACTTATTATAGTCAGGCAGTTTGGATACTAATATAGTTATCTTGTTAGTTATATTTATATATTATCGTTATACTTATCGTTATAGTCAGCTGTTTTGGATGCTTATATAGTTATCGTAATAGCTATATTTACAGTTTACGTTACCTTTATAGTCTTGTTATACTTATCGTTATACTTATTATAGTCAGGCAGTTTGGATACTAATATAGTTATCTTGTTAGTTATATTCATATATTATCGTTATACTTATCGTTATAGTCAGCTGTTTTGGATGCTTATATAGTTATCGTAATAGCTATATTTACAGTTTACGTTACCTTTATAGTCTTGTTATACTTATCGTTATACATAATTATCTTTATAGTTTCATTAAAGTCTTATTACAGTTATTAATATTGCAATATTAACTTCTCAGGAGTAGGGCTGTAAACGATTAATCGCGATTAATCGAATCCCAAAAAAAAGTTTGTGTTTACATAATATATGTGTGTGTATTGTGTATAATTATTTTGTATATATAAATACACACACATGCATGTATATATTTGAGAAATATTTCTCATTTATATACTGCATACTGTATATATTTGTATATGATTTATATTATATATAAATAGAACTATTTTATATATAACTAACACATTTTCTTACATATATACATGCATGTGTGTGTATTTATTTATACAAAATAATTATACACAATACAAACACATATATTATGTAAGCACAAACTTTTATTTTGGATTCGATTAATCGCGATTAATCGTTTACAGCCCTACTCAGGAGCTACTTCGAGAAAATATTTTATGTCAGAGCAGTTCGGCTGACAAAAAAAAAAAGTCACGTCAATTCGTACGTATTTTACGAGATGGCTAATTCATACTAATATATATGGGCTCACTTGTACGAATTTGTAAGTTTTTTGCTAAATCGTACATATTTTTACGAGTTGCACAATTCGTATTGATTTGTACGAATGACCTACTCCTGACCCCGCCCCTAAACCTACCCATCACGTGGGTTTAGACGAATAGTATGAATTGGTCATGAGATAACGTTGGAAATTTTCGCACTTTAAAAAATAAATACAAATACGAAAAAACGAAAATTTCGGACTCAGTGTGCAAGGACCTTAAAGGAGTAGCTCACTTTCAAATAAAAATCTCCTGATAATTTACTCTCCCCGATGTCATCCAAGATGTCCAAGTCTGTCTTTCTTCAGTGGAAAAGAAATGAAGGTTTTTGAGGAACACATTCCAGGATGTTCTCCATATAATGGCCTTTAGAGGCAACCAGCGGGTCGAAGGTCCAGATGTGAGTTTCAGCTTCAAAGTCTCCACACAATCCAGCCGAGGAATAAGAGTCTTATCTAGACAAACCAGCGGACATTTTATAAAAATAAATAAATATTATATACTTTCTAACCACAAATGCCGTCGTGTACCGTCTCTGAGATGCGCCACGCATTACATCATCACGTTGGAAAGGTCACGCGTGACGTAGTCGGAAGAACCGACCCAGTGTTTACAAGTGTGGAGTAGGAGGACCGTTCAGTTATTGTATGTTGAATGACACGTATTTATATGTATTTGTGTCAGTTTATTGTTTAAAATGGTTCTTACGTGTGCGTATCCTGGATGTTTAACGACGTCACGCGTGACCTTTCCAACGTGATGATGAAATGCGCGGCGCATCTCAGAGACGGCACAAGACAGGCATTTGTGGTTAAAAAGTATATAATATAATTTTTTTAAATAAAATATCCGCTGGTTCGCTAGATGAGACTCTTATTCCTCGGCTGGATCGTGAGAGACTTTGAAGCTGAAACTCACATCTGGACCTTCGACCCGCTGGACCATTGAAGTCACTATATGGAGAAAAATCCTGGAATGTTTTCCTCAAAAACCTTCATTTCTTTTCCACTGAAGAAAGAAAGACATGGACATCTTGGATGACATGTGGGAGAGTAAATTATCTGGAATTTTTTATTTGAAAGTGAACTACTCCTTTAACTTACTTTTTGCAGTTGTGGACAAAGTACACAACTTCCTTACTTGAGTAAAAGTACAGATACTACTGGTCAAATATTACTCCGTTACAGGTAAAAGTTGTAAAGACCGATTTTTACTTAAGTAAAAGTACAGAATAACTCATTTTTAAAAGTACTTAAAGTAAATGTGAATGCATTGTTTTATAATTGTTGCATTGTTGCATGTAATACTTACAGTACCGTATGCCTCTGAATCTCTGCCTGCCCTCATATCAATATCACATGTACTTCTATAACACAGTTCCAGTCGTGGGATTGAATAAGTCACTCAATAACGTCCACAATGGTTTCGGACACACAAACGGCTGTTCCCAGTTTTTGGGCTTTTAGTATGAATATGTTCGCCGTACTGTGATCTATAAGCTAGTGTGCTCCAAAACAATGACAAAATTCACATTTAGAAGAGCAAACCCAACGTTGAAAATGAAAATCATGTTGATGTCAGAATCCAATGTCAGATTGACGTTAATCTCCAGCGTTGGACAGACGTTGTATTGTGGTTGAAAATCATGTTGACGTCAGAAACCAACATCAGTCGAGTTCTGACCAACCAGACGTTCATTTACAACCCAAATCATCCCTGACGTCACTACTCTCTACTCAACGCCCTCGACAGAAATGTAGTGGAGTAAAAAGTACGATATTTGTCTTTCAAATGTAGTGAAGTTAAAGTAAAAAGTTTCCAGAAAAAATAATACTCAAGTAAATGTACTTTGTTACTGTCCACCTCTGCTTTTTTGTGAGAGGGGACCGGCTGACACCGGACATCGGTGAACCCCTGCCAGAAGCAACCGTGAATTATTAAAGTGTTTGATTTATCCGATCACCGTAACCCGGTTCCTCTCGCGGGCTCGTGTGCGTCGCGCGGTGTAAACACACATCAGTGTCCGCTCGTGTTGTGAACACACATCGGTGTCCGCTCGTGTTGTAAACACACATCGGTGTCCGCTCGTGTTGTAAACACACATCGGTGTCCGCTCGTGTTGTAAACACACATCAGTGTCCGCTCGTGTTGTGAACACACATCAGTGTCCGCTCGTGTTGTAAACACACATCAGTGTCCGCTCGTGTTGTGAACACACATCAGTGTCCGCTCGTGTTGTGAACACACATCGGTGTCCGCTCGTGTTGTAAACACACATCAGTGTCCGCTCGTGTTGTGAACCTGCGAGTGTCCTGTGTCCTCAGCAATAGGTTTGGACTCGTGCCCGGAGCCCCAGACCCCCGGCAGTGGAGTGAAGCTGGGCGAGCGCTACCTCGTGGGCGACGTCGTCTCCTTCCACTGCCAGCAGGGATACACACTGAAGGTGACGGGACACACACACACACACACACACTCACACTCGCTCGGAAGAGCTTTTAATGCTCGCTTTGGCTCGTTGCTGCTGTGTTGCTTTCAGAAGTGTGGCAGTCCATCAAGAGTTTGTTCAATTATGAGCACTTATTTGTCCCAGGGGCTGATTTTGAAGTAAAACGCATTTAATTTTCTGTTCTCTACTTTTCAAATGCTTTTTTAAGTGGAGATTTTATTGTTTTTACTCCAGACTTGTAATATGAAAGTGCATCAT
>NC_136885.1:36077912-36112912 GCF_949152265.1 Phoxinus phoxinus
TCCAGAACACTAGCACAGGTTGACATCAACACACACTTCCAGAACACTAGCACAGGTTGATAGCAACACACACTTCCAGAACACCAGCACAGGTTGACAGCAACACACACTTCCAGAACACTAGCACAGGTTGATAGCAACACACACTTCCAGAACACTAGCACAGGTTGACAGCAACACACACTTCCAGAACACTAGCACAGGTTGATAGCAACACACACTTCCAGAACACTAGCACAGGTTGATAGCAACACACACTTCCAGAACACTAGCACAGGTTGACAGCAACACACACTTCCAGAACACTAGCACAGGTTGATAGCAACACACACTTCCAGAACACTAGCACAGGTTGACAGCAACACACACTTCCAGAACACTAGCACAGGTTGACAGCAACACACACTTCCAGAACACTAGCACAGGTTGACAGCAACACACACTTCCAGAACACCAGCACAGGTTGATAGCAACACACACTTCCAGAACACTAGCACAGGTTGACAGCAACACACACTTCCAGAACACTAGCACAGGTTGACAGCAACACACACTTCCAGAACACCAGCACAGGTTGATAGCAACACACACTTCCAGAACACTAGCACAGGTTGACAGCAACACACACTTCCAGAACACTAGCACAGGTTGACAGCAACACACACTTCCAGAACACTAGCACAGGTTGACAGCAACACACACTTCCAGAACACTAGCACAGGTTGACAGCAACACACACTTCCAGAACACTAGCACAGGTTGACAGCAACACACACTTCCAGAACACTAGCACAGGTTGATAGCAACACACACTTCCAGAACACTAGCACAGGTTGACAGCAACACACACTTCCAGAACACTAGCACAGGTTGATAGCAACACACACTTCCAGAACACTAGCACAGGTTGATAGCAACACACACTTCCAGAACACCAGCACAGGTTGACAGCAACACACACTTCCAGAACACTAGCACAGGTTGATAGCAACACACACTTCCAGAACACTAGCACAGGTTGACAGCAACACACACTTCCAGAACACCAGCACAGGTTGACAGCAACACACACTTCCAGAACACTAGCACAGGTTGACAGCAACACACACTTCCAGAACACCAGCACAGGTTGATAGCAACACACACTTCCAGAACACTAGCACAGGTTGACAGCAACACACACTTCCAGAACACTAGCACAGGTTGACAGCAACACACACTTCCAGAACACTAGCACAGGTTGACAGCAACACACACTTCCAGAACACTAGCACAGGTTGACAGCAACACACACTTCCAGAACACTAGCACAGGTTGACAGCAACACACACTTCCAGAACACTAGCACAGGTTGATAGCAACACACACTTCCAGAACACTAGCACAGGTTGACAGCAACACACACTTCCAGAACACTAGCACAGGTTGACAGCAACACACACTTCCAGAACACTAGCACAGGTTGACAGCAACACACACTTCCAGAACACTAGCACAGGTTGACAGCAACACACACTTCCAGAACACTAGCACAGGTTGACAGCAACACACACTTCCAGAACACTAGCACAGGTTGACAGCAACACACACTTCCAGAACACTAGCACAGGTTGACAGCAACACACACTTCCAGAACACTAGCACAGGTTGATAGCAACACACACTTCCAGAACACTAGCACAGGTTGACAGCAACACACACTTCCAGAACACTAGCACAGGTTGACAGCAACACACACTTCCAGAACACTAGCACAGGTTGACAGCAACACACACTTCCAGAACACTAGCACAGGTTGACAGCAACACACACTTCCAGAACACTAGCACAGGTTGACAGCAACACACACTTCCAGAACACCAGCACAGGTTGACAGCAACACACACTTCCAGAACACTAGCACAGGTTGACAGCAACACACACTTCCAGAACACTAGCACAGGTTGACAGCAACACACTTCCAGAACACTAGCACAGGTTGACAGCAACACACACTTCCAGAACACTAGCACAGGTTGACAGCAACACACTTCCAGAACACTAGCACAGGTTGGCAGCAACACACACTTCCAGAACACCAGCACAGGTTGACAGCAACACACACTTCCAGAACACCAGCACAGGTTGACAGCAACACACACTTCCAGAACACTAGCACAGGTTGACAGCAACACACACTTCCAGAACACTAGCACAGGTTGATAGCAACACACACTTCCAGAACACTAGCACAGGTTGACAGCAACACACACTTCCAGAACACCAGCACAGGTTGACAGCAACACACACTTCCAGAACACTAGCACAGGTTGACAGCAACACACACTTCCAGAACACTAGCACAGGTTGATAGCAACACACACTTCCAGAACACTAGCACAGGTTGACAGCAACACACACTTCCAGAACACCAGCACAGGTTGACAGCAACACACACTTCCAGAACACTAGCACAGGTTGACAGCAACACACACTTCCAGAACACTAGCACAGGTTGACAGCAACACACACTTCCAGAACACTAGCACAGGTTGATAGCAACACACACTTCCAGAACACTAGCACAGGTTGACAGCAACACACACTTCCAGAACACTAGCACAGGTTGACAGCAACACACACTTCCAGAACACTAGCACAGGTTGACAGCAACACACACTTCCAGAACACTAGCACAGGTTGACAGCAACACACACTTCCAGAACACCAGCACAGGTTGACAGCAACACACACTTCCAGAACACTAGCACAGGTTGACAGCAACACACACTTCCAGAACACTAGCACAGGTTGATAGCAACACACACTTCCAGAACACTAGCACAGGTTGACAGCAACACACACTTCCAGAACACTAGCACAGGTTGACAGCAACACACACTCCCAGAACACTAGCACAGGTTGACAGCAACACACACACTTTATCACACAAAACAACGACCTAAACACACTAACAACAGGAGCTTTACACACTGTGTTCCTCTGTTCATGCTTTCTCTCCTCTACATCTCCACTGTTCAGAGTTCACTGCAGTATATGTGAATCAGACGTGATGCTTCAATACTTTATATATTTTATGTCTTCTTTTTTTTTCAAAGTACACACACGTGTCCGCACACCATCCACCGATACACACACAGGATCAGAATCTAATTTTTAGATTCGAAATATATTTCATTACAATATTACTGTAGAAATGTGGCAGAATGCTGTCGTATACAGTTGTGTATGATCAGTGTTGGGGAAAGTTACTTTTAAAAGTAATGCATTACAATATTGCGTTACTCCCTTAAAAAGTAACTAATTGCATTACTTTTTTAGAAAAGTAATGCGTTACGTTACTTTTGCGTTACTTTTTTCCCCACCTGGGCTGGGCTTGTTTTTTTATAACACAAAAGTTATATTTTTGGGCAAATGTAAAGATCCGTTCACACCAAAAGTGAAATAATAATCCTCAGACTGAAGGACATGTGTACAGTAGAGGAAAGCAAACCTTTCTATCTATCTAAAGTCATATTTGCTTATTAAACTGAATCATCGAAGGTCAGAAACAAGTACATTGGTCAATAAAGTGAGATTAAATGCATAAAAATGTATGTTTTATTTAACATATTTAGTTATTGGATGTTTGCATAGTATTCTGATTCTGCATTTTATTCATTTTGAGGAATATTGAATGTTTTTTGTGCAAGTGAGATGAGTAAATGCTCACATTTAGTCTAGAACTACAATAAACATCATGTTCACACACACACACACACACACACACACACACACACACACACACAGACAGACACACACACACACACACACACACGTCTCAACATGAGGACAGGAGAGCTGTCAGTCAATAAATGGGAAAACAAAGTAGCTTGCGTCACTTATTTGAAAAAGTAACTCAGATATTTTGTTGTCAATTTTAAAAGTAATGTGTTACTTTACTAGTTACTTGAAAAAGTAATCTGATTACGTAACTCAAGTTACTTGTAATGCATTTCCCCAACACTGTGTATGATGTTACTGTTTGACCGTAAGTTGAGCAGTTCTGAGATCAGTGTGTGATGTGCAGATCGGCCTGTAGACACACACAGAGTTGTGGCGGTTGCCGTGTCGAAGTGAGAATATAATTACTGTAGTTTGACAGATGTCGTCACTGAATGCATGTTGTGCCAAAGCAATGATAAATAATCCACAGTTTATCCCACACACACTTCTGTTGTGCTCACTGTGTGAACAGTGAAGAAGAAGTGACCTAAGGATTGAGAAATGTGTCCTATAGCGACTGTAGAAAACTGTAAACTCATAAAAGACAAAATAATTACAGGAATACTGGATTATAAACCTCAAAGAAACGCCACAATCTCGACCTCGAAGCAGAACTGAGGAGAAACTCTCTCAGTATAAGAGTCTTTCCTCGCCATTAATGATTGGACACACACACACACGTCTCCTTCCGTTAATAATAATGTCCAGTGCGGCGGCTGGATATATAAACCTACAACATCCGTCGCCATGATGTTTGGAAAAACTTGCAAGAGGAAAAAATTTCGCAATATTTTTTTGTCGACATTTAGAAAAAATCGCAAACGTTTTGCGCAAATCTGTGATGGAAACTGAGACTCTGTCGACTCTCCTCTCCAGCTCAGTGTGGAGGATTCCTGTCCGAGATGAATGGCGTTATCCTGAGTCCCGGTTTTCCTGGGAATTATCCCAGTGGACTCGACTGCAACTGGACGGTTAAACTTCCCGTTGGCTTTGGTTTGTATCCTGTAACTTACAAGTCGCATTTTTCGGTAACACTTTACTATAAGGTTGGTTAGTTAACATTAGTGAACTACATTAGTTAACATGAACTGCACGTATACAGCATTTATTAATTAATCTTTGATAATGATGTTAATCTCAACATTTACTAATACTTTATTAAAATCTTGTTAATATTAGTTAATGCACTGTGAACTAACATGAACAGCTGTATTTTTATTAACTAACAATGACAAAGATTAACAAATACAGTAACAACTGCAAAAAATGATTTTCTTACTGTCTTGTTTCCAGTCCAAATATCAAACATTTCTTAAATCAAGATGCATTTACTAGATGAGTAAAATAACATAAGATGTTATGTCTTGTTTTCTGGGGAAATAAATATAAATGAAGTGAGTTTTTGCTTAAAACAAGCAATGATCTCCCACTGGGGTCAGAAACATAATCTTGTTTCTGTTTGAATTAACATTATTTTTCTGACTCCATTGGCAGATCTTTTTGCTTTTTTTAAAGCAAAAACTCACTTAATTTTTTATTAATTCCCCTGGAAAACAGGGCATAATATCCAATGTCATGTTACTCATCTACACTCTAAAAAATGCTGGGTTGTTTCAACCCAATTTTGGGTCAAATATGGACAAACCCAAACGTTGGGTTAAAAATGTAATGTAAAAATGTAACCCAACGGCTGGGTTTGTCCATATTTTACCCGAAATTGGGTTGAAACAACCCAGCATTTTTTAGAGTGTAGTAAATGCATCTTGATTTAACTATTTTTAGATATTTGGACTGGAAACTACACAAAAATACTAAGTAAGAAAAGCATTTTTTGCAGTGTAACAACTGTATTGCTCATGCTTAGTTCATGTTACACTCTAAAAAAATGCTGTGTTGTTTTAACCCAAATTTGGGTCAAATATGGACGAACCCAACCATTGAGTTAAAAAATGTAATTTAACCCAATGGCTGGATTTTTCCATATCTGACCCAAATTTAGGTTAAAACAACACAGCATTTTTAGAGTGTATTTAATACAGACTAATGTTAACTAATGAGCCTTATTGTAAAGTGTTTCCCATTTTTCTTCTTTCCTTCAAGCACCGTATTGTTAAAATGCACGTGATCTCTCGTCCTGTTGTGTCTGAGCAGGGATTCACCTGCAGTTCCTGAACTTCTCCACGGAGTCGGTTCACGATTACCTGGAAGTGCGCGGCGGGACGCTGGACTCGGGGTCGGTGATCGACAGGTTCAGTGGGCCGGTTGTTCCCGAGGCTTTCTTCAGCACGACCCACGAGACGAGCTTCTTCTTCCACAGCGACTACTCGCAGAACAAGCCCGGCTTCCACATCACCTACGAGGGTAAGACTGGTCGGACCTGATACTACTTCTCCTGTCCACACACTGGAAAACTTTATCGTGATTTTAACGGTAAAAGACTGTAAAAATGCTAACGTTGAAAAACTGTTAATTGGTCAACAGAAAGTTTCCGTACTATATGCGGTGAATAACTGTGATAGATCTAACCGTACATTTAATGTAATTTTACAGTAAAATACTGTTAAATTTACAGTTTTTGGAAGTGAAAAAAAATCATTGTATAATTTAGTGAAATTCAGTGAAAAAACGTAAATTGACATTCCCACAATTCCCTGTGTGACGCTTCACATTTGAGGTATTTTTGTTGAAACTATGTTCCTTCATAACCTTTTTTTTTCTAATAAATTATGTACATTAGGGTTTTTTGTTACATTTAATGTTATTAAATGAATGTTTATTGCCTTTTTAAAAATGTCATGTGTGTTAACATGATGGTGTTCAGTGTGTGTGTGAATGACACTGTGCAGCTTCAATATAATAATATTAACTTTCTCAGGCTGCTTGTGATAAGATTTGATTGATCATGTGACTCTCATCACTGCTGTGATTGGTGTTTGTCAGTGTATTACAATGGTACAAAACAGATATTAGTACTTCTATAGATCGGTTCATGAACACAATGGGCCGTATCTTGCACCCAGCGCAACTGACTTTGTACTGGACGCATGTGTCATTCCTATTCTGCACCCGCGCACAGCGGACTCTTCCCTCCACAGACGCACGTCGGTAAATTAGGGAATGAACTTGCGCTCGGGGGGGGGCGGTTCAGTGTAAAGAGGAGTGTGTTCCGGCGCAAACGTTCCCTGGTGATATTCTGCAGTTCCAGAAAACAACTCCGCCACTGACCAGGAGAAACCCAGTCTAAAGACAGCGGCGCCGCGCGTTAGTCATATGCTATTTTAAGGGCGCGTGCTTGGCCATTATGTAGCGTGTGAACAACACACACACTTTGATTCTCTCATCTAAACAGACGCAGCAGTTTTCATTTTTGCAAATCATACTTTATTACAAGGAAAAATATTAACACACGAGGGAAATCATTGTTGTGTCCGTAAAGATGTGAAAAAATAGGCATAAATCTAGATTACACATTTACCCAAATTATTATACGCCTGTTTAACCGAAGCTAATGTGTGTGTGTTTCTCCATCATCCTCACACAATGTCACTTCTCTGTGTTTTACGGCCCTGACGAGAGCGTCGGTCTCCTCGGCTGTGAACCGCTCCTGGCGTGCGCCGGCAAACCCGCCGTTATAATAGCAATCCGCCGTTATAATAGCAATCCGCCGTTATAATAGCGATCCGCCGTTATAATAGCGATCCGCCGTTATAATAGCGATCCGCCGTTATAATAGCAATCCGCCGTTATAATAGCGATCCGCCGTTATAATAGCAATCCGCCGTTATAATAGCGATCCGCCGTTATAATAGCAATCCGCCGTTATAATAGCTATCCGCCGTTATAATAGCAATCCGCCGTTATAATAGCAATCCGCCGTTATAATAGCAATCCGCCGTTATAATAGCAATCCGCCGTTATAATAGCGATCCGCCGTTATAATAGCGATCCGCCGTTATAATAGCAATCCGCCGTTATAATAGCAATCCGCCGTTATAATAGCGATCCGCCGTTATAATAGCGATCCGCCGTTATAATAGCAATCCGCCGTTATAATAGCAATCCGCCGTTATAATAGCAATCCGCCGTTATAATAGCAATCCGCCGTTATAATAGCGATCCGCCGTTATAATAGCGATCCGCCGTTATAATAGCGATCCGCCGTTATAATAGCGATCCGCCGTTATAATAGCGATCCGCCGTTATAATAGCGATCCGCCGTTATAATAGCGATCCGCCGTTATAATAGCGATCCGCCGTTATAATAGCGATCCGCCGTTATAATAGCAATCCGCCGTTATAATAGCGATCCGCCGTTATAATAGCAATCCGCCGTTATAATAGCAATCCGCCGTTATAATAGCGATCCGCCGTTATAATAGCAATCCGCCGTTATAATAGCAATCCGCCGTTATAATAACGATCCGCCGTTATAATAGCAATCCACCGTTATAATAGCGATCCGCCGTTATAATAGCGATCCGCCGTTATAATAGCGATCCGCCGTTATAATAGCAATCCGCCGTTATAATAGCGATCCGCCGTTATAATAGCGATCCGCCGTTATAATAGCAATCCGCCGTTATAATAGCAATCCGCCGTTATAATAGCGATCCGCCGTTATAATAGCAATCCACCGTTATAATAGCAATCCACCGTTATAATAGCAATCCGCCGTTATAATAGCAATCCGCCGTTATAATAGCAATCCGCCGTTATAATAGCGATCCGCCGTTATAATAGCGATCCGCCGTTATAATAGCGATCCGCCGTTATAATAGCGATCCGCCGTTATAATAGCAATCCACCGTTATAATAGCAATCCGCCGTTATAATAGCAATCCGCCGTTATAATAGCAATCCGCCGTTATAATAGCGATCCGCCGTTATAATAGCGATCCGCCGTTATAATAGCGATCCGCCGTTATAATAGCGATCCGCCGTTATAATAGCAATCCACCGTTATAATAGCAATCCACCGTTATAATAGCAATCCGCCGTTATAATAGCAATCCGCCGTTATAATAGCAATCCGCCGTTATAATAGCGATCCGCCGTTATAATAGCGATCCGCCGTTATAATAGCGATCCGCCGTTATAATAGCGATCCGCCGTTATAATAGCGATCCGCCGTTATAATAGCGATCCGCCGTTATAATAGCAATCCGCCGTTATAATAGCAATCCGCCGTTATAATAGCGATCCGCCGTTATAATAGCAATCCGCCGTTATAATAGCGATCCGCCGTTATAATAGCAATCCGCCGTTATAATAGCGATCCGCCGTTATAATAGCGATCCGCCGTTATAATAGCGATCCGCCGTTATAATAGCAATCCGCCGTTATAATAGCGATCCGCCGTTATAAAAGCAATCCGCCGTTATAATAGCAATCCGCCGTTATAATAGCGATCCGCCGTTATAATAGCAATCCGCCGTGGAACAAGCGCGCCGGCTCTTAAAGGGAATCTGAGAAGACGCTCTGATTGGTTTATTTCACGTTACGCCCAAACCACACCTATGAATAATGAAGCGACTTCAGAACAACACATTTTAGATTTGCGTCGGCGCAAGAGTCGTTTATCCCGCCGGTATAATAGCAACAGCGCCGGGATCCGCCCACAGAGTTACTTGCGTTTCAGAGCGTTACAATAGGGCCCTCTATCAGATACTGAAATATGCTTTTTTACTGTAAATTTAAGTAAAGTCTGTAAAACCTAAAATGTTGCTACCGTATTTTTTACGGTAAATTTCACTGATTTTTTTTTTTTATACAGTGGACACACCGTTACATCACTTCTCGCAATAACAGGATAGAGAATATAACCTATTGTTTTCTTTGAGTTGCCAGCCTTGTGCAGCTCCAGATTATCCAGAAGCGGCCAGAACGACTCATCGTCTTATTGGAAAAGCCCTGTATAATTAAGTTGCTTGCAGGAATGTGTGTGTCTAGCTGTGGTGCTTTCATTGGGATGAATTTAAAGACGCAGCTTTTCTGAGAGGATTTGACCATGCAAACAACTACAGCACAGCACTAAAAGATAGCACTAAAAATAACATCTGTGTCTTTTCAATTAAAAGCACCATTTCGACTGTACGTTTATCTAAGGATAGCTTAAAGGGGTGGTATAATGCCCTTTTCACAAGATATAAAATAAGTCTCTGATGTCCCCAGAGTGTGTGTGTGAAGTTTTAGCTCAAAATACCCCACAGATATTTTTTATATATCATGTTAAAGTCACTTTTTGAGGGTGAGCAAAAACACACAGTTTTGTGTGTGTTCCTTTAAATGCAAATGAGCTGCTGCTCCCGGCACAGGGGGCGGAGCTTCAAGAGTGTGTGAGTGTGTGTGTGTGTGTGTGTGTGTGTGTGAGTGAGTGAGTGAGTCAGTGAGTGAGTGAGTGAGTCAGTGAGTGAGTGATTGAGTGTGTGAGTGTGTGAGTGAGAGAGTGAGTCAGTGAGTCAGTGAGTGAGTGATTGAGTGAGTGAGAGAGTGAGTGAGTGATTGAGTAAGTGAGTGAGTGTTTGTGTGTGAGTGAGTGAGTGAGTCAGTGAGTCAGTGAGTGAGTGATTGAGTGAGTGAGTGAGTCAGTGATTGAGTGAGTCAGTGAGTGAGTCAGTGAGTCAGTGAGCGAGTGAGACAGTGAGTGAGTCAGTGAGTGGGTGAGTGAGTCAGTGAGTCAGTGAGTGAGAGAGTGAGTCAGTGAGTGAGTGAGTGAGTGAGTCAGTGAGTGAGTGATTGAGTGTGTGAGTGTGTGAGTGAGAGAGTGAGTCAGTGAGTGAGTGAGTGAGTAAGTGAGTCAGTGAGTCAGTGAGTGAGTGATTGAGTGAGTGAGAGATTGAGTGATTGAGTGAGTGAGAGATTGAGTGATTGAGTGAGTGAGTGAGTGAGTGAGTGAGTGAGTGAGTGAGTGTTTGTGTGTGAGTGAGTCAGTGAGTCAGTGAGTGAGTGAGTGAGTGAGTGAGTGAGTCAGTGAGTGAGTGAGTGAGTCAGTGAGTGAGTGAGTGAGAGAGTGAGTGAGTGAGTGTTTGTGTGTGAGTGAGTCAGTGAGTGAGTGAGTGTGATTGAGTGAGTCAGTGAGTGAGTGAGTGAGTCAGTGAGTCAGTGAGTGAGTGTTTGTGTGTGAGTGAGTGAGTGAGTGAGTCAGTGATTGAGTGAGTGAGTGAGTCAGTGAGTCAGTGAGTGAGTGATTGAGTGAGTGAGTGAGTGAGTGTTTGTGTGTGAGTGAGTGAGTCAGTGAGTCAGTGAGTCAGTGAGTGAGTGAGTGAGTGAGTGAGTGAGTCAGTGAGTGATTGAGTGAGTGAGTGAGTGAGTGAGTCAGTGAGTCAGTGAGTGAGTGATTGAGTGAGTGAGTGAGTGTTTGTGTGTGAGTGAGTGAGTGAGTGAGTGAGTCAGTGAGTGATTGAGTGAGTGAGTGAGTGAGTGAGTGAGTCAGTGAGTCAGTGAGTGAGTGATTGAGTGAGTGAGTGAGTGTTTGTGTGTGAGTGAGTGAGTCAGTGAGTCAGTGAGTGAGTGAGAGAGTGAGTGAGTGAGTGTTTGTGTGTGAGTGAGTCAGTGAGTGAGTGAGTGAGTGAGTGAGTGTGATTGAGTGAGTCAGTGAGTGAGTCAGTGAGTCAGTGAGTGAGTCAGTGAGGCAGTGAGTGAGTGAGTGAGTGAGTGAGTGAGTGAGTGAGTGAGTGAGTGTGTGAGTGAGTCAGTGAGTCAGTGAGTGAGTGATTGAGTGATTGAGTGAGTGAGTGAGCGAGTGAGCGAGTGAGAGAGAGATTACATACAGATTACGTTCACACACATATAAATAAAGATATAACTCTAAAAATCGTTTTTTAGAGTTATATCAGAATCCATCTTGCTTTATATAGCATTTGCATCTAAATCGACAGACACAGAATTTACAGAGCGATATGTGTGGATGCTAATATAGTTATAGTTATAGTAATAGTAATAGTAATAGTTTTTGTTGTGAACAGCCCTTTAGACAGTTTTCATCTGACAACCACCCTGAAACCCTTAGGAAGATTTACTCAGAAGTTTTAAAAGTCTATTTTTATATTCCACGGCTTCTGCCTGTGTGGTTTACACCGCAGGAATGTGTCAGTATTCTGACTTTATGGTTCCTGAACAGTGAGATGTTTCTCGTCACATGAAGTAAGAAATAGAAGCTCTCAAAAAGTCTTTGACAGAACTTTCCAGTGTGTGTGTGTGTGTGTGTGTGTGTGTGTGTGTGTGTGTGTGTGTGTGTGTGTGTGTGTGTCTGCTATGTTTAGACATTTCATTTTAGATGCTAATTATGACTCTTTATGTTCTCTAAATTACTTAGAATTAGAATATTAAATCCAAAGTTATTTTACGCTTTCATGAATAATTATGTTTGTTAATTGTCTAAGCATTTTCCACATCATGGACAATAACTTTATTCAAATCAACCAACGTTAATCTACTAACTCTCTTGACTGCTTTGTCGGACAAAAATGGCGGATTTGGCAGATGGCGGATTATGATTGGTCAGATTGCCTGTCAATCAAACTCCCTGTGAAGGGTCAATTGACATTGGTGTTCATTATGGCTTCTGACTGGCTAAACTTCTGCTGGTCAGTAAATAACGCAGGTTTGTTCGTGTGTTCAGCTTATGAGCTGCAGAGGTGTCCGGATCCGCGGCCCTTCCGGAACGGAGTGGTGATCGGCAGTGATTTCGGCGTGGGAATGACCATCTCGTTCCAGTGTCTGCCGGGATACACACTTCTGGGGGAATCGGCGCTCACGTGTTTGCATGGCATCAGCCGCAACTGGAACCATCCTGTGCCTCGCTGTGACGGTACCGACAAACTCTCGTCTTCTCTCGACTTACAAACCTTATTGTAAAGTGTTACCGTAAATTCTATAAAAGCTTCAGTGGTAAATGTGAACCATATGTGACCCTGGACCACAAAACCAGTCACATGTGTCAAATTTCTGAAATTGAGATGTATACATCACATAAAGTTGAATAAATAATCTCTCCAGTGATGTGTGGTTTGTTAGGATATGACAATATTTGGTCGAGACACAACTATTGAAAATCTGGAATCTGAGGAGCAAAAAAATGTAAACATTGAGAAAATCTCCTTTAAAGTTGTGCATTTATGTTCACGATTGTGCTGCATTCACTCACACAAATACATGTTTTATATATTTACGGTAGGACATTTACTAAATATCTTCATGGAACATGATCTTAATATCCTCATGATTTTTGGCATAAAAGAAAAATGGATAATTTTGACCTATACAGTGTATAGTTGCTATTGCCACAGATATACCCGTGCGGCTCCTGACTGGGTTCGGGTCACAGGGTCACGTGTGTGAATGCTCTTCTGCATGCATTGAGCTGTGAACTTAAGATGTCACTGCATTATTGCCGCTGTATAAGGCGTTGTGATTGTCAGTTTTGACCGTGTTGGTGTTTCTTCAGCTCTTTGCGGTGGTAATATCACAGCGCTCAACGGCACCATCTACTCTCCGGGACACCCGGCCGATTACCCCAATCTTAAAGACTGCATCTGGAGCATCCGAGTGCCTCCAGGCAACGGCATCCACATCAACTTCACCGTGCTCAACACCGAGCCCATCTACGACTACATCACCATCTGGTACTGTCCCGCCGGCGCTTTACACGAGTCCTCACCTAAACACTGCGTCTGCGGGCCGGTGTAACCGCAGAACTCACACACACACACGCAGAGAATAGCCGGCGCTTTAGGATAGAGAGTCTGATCATCGTCATTCAGGAACTATTGTATGCACATTCATAATTCCTTTTCTTAATATGATAAAAAAAAATAAGTTAACAACCATTAGATTGCAAAACAACAACTACACAATTGAAAGTCATTTATTCATTAAAGGATTAGTTCATTTTATTTTTTTAATTTATTTATGGCGATTGTGCAGTTGTTTTGCAATCTTATTATTATAATAATTATTATTATTAACACCAGAGGGTTTGTCCTTGTCCATTAACAAGTGTCGCTGGTACGGAAGCAAAATGTTAAATAATAATAACAACACTAATTGATATGGTTTTTATATTGACTGATGATGAACAATAATACAATTAATGTACGATTTTTCTTTTTTTTTTAAATGGCCGATGATTAAATGACCGAGAATATTTGATTATTTTTCTATTTGTTAATATTATGACTTATGAAAAATAGAAAAATAATAAAATATTGTTAATCATCGGCCATTTAAAAAAAAAATCGTACATTATAAAATATTGTTCATCATCAGTCAATATAAAAACCATACCAATAAATAAATTAATTAAAGGATTAGTTCACTTTTAAAACACTTTTGCTGATAGTTTCCTCACCCCGATGTCATCAAGATGTCCATGTCTTTCTTTCTTCAGTGGAAAAGAAATGAAGGTTTTTGATGAACACATTTCTCCATATAATGGACGTCAATGGGCCCCAAACGGGTCAAGGTCCAGATGACAGTGTCAGCGCCGCTTCAACGGGCTTTAAACGACACCAGACGATGAATACGGCTCTTATCTAGCGAAACCATCGTCATTTCAAACATAAATAAACAAGTTTAAGTTTTATAAGCACAAGCGCTCGCCTTGCTCTGTTCTGTGATGCGCGTTCGTGACGTCACGTAATACGCAGTTACGTTGTAAAGGTCACGCTTCTGTGAAAAGTAAAAAATGTCTGTCCTGACGAAAATTAGTTTAGGCTTTTTAATATTCCAACACCAGGACACACACACGAGATGGGCATTTAACCGATAAACTGACACAAAGACATTTGAATATGTGTGTATGGTCCTCCTTCCGCACATCTGTAAACACTGACTCGTCAAGCGTGACCTTTACAGCGTAACTGCGTATTACGTGACGTCACGAACGCGCATCACAGAACAGAGCAAGGCGAGCGCTTGTGCTTATAAAACTTAAACTTGTTTATTTATGTTTGAAATGACGATGGTTTCGCTAGATAAGAGCCGTATTCATCGTCTGGTGTCGTTTAAAGCCCGTTGAAGCGGCGCTGACACTGTCATCTGGACCTTGACCCGTTTGGGGCCCATTGACGTCCATTATATGGAGAAATGTGTTCATCAAAAACCTTCATTTCTTTTCCACTGAAGAAAGAAAGACATGGACATCTTGATGACATCGGGGGGAGTAAACTATCAGCAAAAGTGTTTTAAAAGTGAACTAACCCTTTAATTCATTTATTTATTGGTATGATTTTTATATTGACTGATGATGAACAATATTTTATAATGTACAATTGATTTTTCATTGATTTTATTACTTATTTGTTTGTTTGTTTTTAAATGGCTGATACAATATTTTATAATATATGTATTATTATTTAATATTATAATTGTTACTACTAATTATAATAATAATAATTAGATTGCAAAACAACAACTTCACAATTGCCTTAAATTAATCAATTTTATTTATGTAACCCCTTAAGCGGCACCCGCTTTTTTCTAATAGACATGAAAATGCAGATTTCGAACTTAAATGGTTGTAATTCAAGAATGCTTTGGAATATAGATGTAAGATTGGTCTTGTTTTAAAGAAGACATTTGGCAGAGTAGAACTGAAATAAATTAAGAAAGTTAAACAGAGAAAAAGTTATAGAAGTTTGAGTTTATGAAAATGTACAATGTAAAAAAATTATTTTATCCATATTTTATATAAAATATATATTTTCAAAACCTGGTGGACTCTAAAAATTCAAAAAAAAATCAAAGCCAAAAATCTGCACAAGTTGTGTTTTAAATGTTAGGTTGATATCTCAGAAAATGAGCGTTCAGTGAGATTTAGTTTGGGCGCAGTACCACACTTCTCCACTAGTGGACATCACTGCCCATATAAGGGCGCCTCCATCTCCATATGTTGTTTGAGTCTGAACCATAATTTTTACAATTTTCATACAATTTATGAAGTAGACATCCTATTCAGAAGTAGTGTTGGAAGTTTGGCAGATTTTGAAATGAACTCAACCTCTAAGAAACACAGAAGATCCCGTATGTGCATTATAGCTCGCTGCCACATCACTAATGCTGAATCTATTATTATTTTCTTTATATTCAAAACATTTTCAGAGCTTTTTTTCTAAAAGAATTGAACGGATGCTATCTTTTGAACTCTTGGCATGAAAACAAACTGAGGTTTCTACCATTCTTTCATGATTTTTCAAGTTCATCACTATTTCAAAATAAAGGTCTGAACACGCCTCAGGAGTATGAACATATTCTTGTTGCAAATTGATAAATTACGGCTCCTCTGTAATATATTTTGAAAATCAGTCACCAAATATGAAAACTAGAGATTGTAAGCTTTCAAATGATATATAGTTTGTCAAGATTACTTTAGGTTTAGTATCTGTTTTCAATATGTAATGGCTGTGGCGATGCCTATATAAGGGGTTAAATCATTAATTAATGTTTTCAAATGATGCATATCGTTGTTTTGTGCGATGCCTAGCGAGTTCAGGGCCAAGCTTCTTTTTACTCTGTTATCTGTTTAGCTTCACACATTTCTCTCTCTTATATGCGTTCTCCTCGAGCGAGCATTAGTGCGGGAGTGTCAAGTGCCGGCGCCGGCGCCAATGCAAAATGTTGACGCTTGTGTTCACATCACGGAAAATAGGATTTTTTTCTTGCTTTTCCAAAATAAAAGGGTTTGATGTGCTCAGTATTCAGAAATAATGTATCATAGAGCATGACCTCCCAGATTTACATATCAATGCATAATCACAGCTCAATGCTGTTCCTCATTGCTCATGCACAGGCTCGTTCACACACAGAAGTCTTCGAGTATAATCGTGAAAACACGGTTTCATTTAATCTTTTAACTCTGCATAACCTGTGCTCGTGACACTGGGACTGGCTTTGGGGCGAGAAGGACATTTTCCATAAACATCTGAAAGTCAGAAGATAAACTATACATTAGTCTCTGTGGTAACACTTTACTTAAAGCCTTTATGCATAATGCATTATTAAAGCATCTTAATGCATTTATTATGCATCGTAATGCACCTCATGAATAATTGTAACCACAGTTATAATATTGTATATCACACATAACGCCTTTAGAAAGTATAATGCATTAAAACACACGATAAACAACCAGTTTCAGATGCAACAAGGAATCTGCAAATATTATAATGCATTTTAACTTTGTTTACAGTTATTTCTGAAGTGATATAATGCATTATGAACACAATTATTATAATCATTATACAGTTTAAACTAAAAAAAAATTAGAATATGGTGCAAAAGTTTACTTACAGCTTATGAAAACCTTTTCACAATATTCTAATTTTGAATTTGAGGTTTTCATAATCTGTAAGCCATAATCATCACAATTATAACAAATAAAGGCTTGAAATATCTCACTTTGCATGTAATGAGTCTATATAATATATTAGTTTCACCTTTTAAGTTGAATTACTGAAATAAATTACTTTTAAAATGAAAATGAATGTAAAAATGATATTTTTCCAGTTTCACCTGTACATAAAGGCTTGAAGTAGCCAATCAGTTTATATTAAACTTTATAATAAACATTCACAGTTACAGCTTAAGACCAATACTTTATATCTATCTGTCATATATATTTAATGAACAAGCTTAACTTTAATAAAGGTTTCCCATGATGATCATTTTATGATTTAATGGTATATCTAGTGATGCATAACCTTGATAAAAACGATTATTTTCTGCACGACACACTAAAGTTGAGAAGTTTAGAAAGATACATTGCTTTCATTTTTTTTATTCAAAATTTCTGTAATTTGATGGTTTCAAAATAGTTTCATAAAAGCATCTTCCTAATTTAAAAACATTATGCAATTACAGGATTTTGACAGATTGAGAAGCAAGGTCAGTGTTCTGATCGCTCTGTAACTCACTATACAGGGTTTTGAATGAGAACAACAGAAAAGATATTCTGTTCTTTATTATGATCCCGCCAGACGTGGGAGAGAGGGAGAGGGAGAGAGAGAGGGAGAGGGAGAGGGAGAGGGAGAGGGAGAGGGAGAGAGAGAGAGAGAGGGAGAGGGAGAGGGAGAGGGAGAGGGAGAGAGAGAGAGAGAGAGAGAGAGAGAGAGAGAGAGAGAGAGAGAGAGAGAGAGAGAGAGAGAGAGAGAGAGAGAGGGAGGAAGGAGTCAAGCATGTTTTTAAATGCCTCTATATTATATATATATATTTAAATGCAATAATAATTATTAATTTTCTCCTGTAGGGACGGCCCTGACCACACGTCTCCTCAGATCGGTCAGTTCAGCGGCAGCTCGTCTCAGGAGTTCGCTTCCAGCACGTCCAATCAGATCCTGCTAAAGTTCCACAGCGACTTCAGCACCAGCGGATTCTTTGTTCTGCGTTTCCATGGTGAGCCGTTTCCCGCTCTAATGCTGCTCGTTCACCACGGCTTAGTGTGTGTGTGTGTGTGTGTGTGTGTGTGTGTGTGTGTGTGTGTGTGTGTTGCTTATTGTCAGGTTGATTATCCTGGCTTATTCCCTCACGCCCACAGAACATGTTCTTTATCATGAACATACGTACACACATTCAGCTCAAACTGTGCCGTGAAATCACATTATGTATTCAGGTTTCTGCTGTACTATATTCCTGTGTTTTGTGACAGCGCCACCTATAGAGGAGAGGAGCATCTAATTAAAGGGATAGATGCACTTTTATGATGGACAGATGCACTTTTATGATGGACAGATGCACTTTTATGATGGACAGATGCACTTTTATGATGGATAGATGCACTTTTATGATGGATAGATGCACTTTTATGATGGATAGAAGCACTTTTATGATGGACAGATGCACTTTTATGATGGACAGATGCACTTTTATGATGGACAGATGCACTTTTATGATGGATAGATGCACTTTTATGATGGATAGATGCACTTTTATGATGGACAGATGCACTTTTATGATGGACAGATGCACTTTTATGATGGATAGATGCACTTTTATGATGGATATATGCACTTTTATGACAGACAGATGCACTTTTATGATGGAAAGATGCACTTTTATGATGGACAGATGCACTTTTATGATGGACAGATGCACTTTTATGATGGACAGATGCACTTTTATGATGGACAGATGCACTTTTATGATGGACAGATGCACTTTTATGATGGATATATGCACTTTTATGACAGACAAATGCACTTTTATGATGGATAGATGCACTTTTATGATGGACAGATGCACTTTTATGATGGACAGATGCACTTTTATGATGGACAGATGCACTTTTATGATGGATAGATGCACTTTTATGATGGACAGATGCACTTTTATGATGGACAGATGCACTTTTATGATGGATAGATGCACTTTTATGATGGACAGATGCACTTTTATGACGGACAGATGCACTTTTATGATGGACAGATGCACTTTTATGATGGACAGATGCACTTTTATGATGGACAGATGCACTTTTATGATGGATAGATGCACTTTTATGACGGACAGATGCACTTTTATGATGGACAGATGCACTTTTATGATGGACAGATGCACTTTTATGATGGACAGATGCACTTTTATGACGGACAGATGCACTTTTATGATGGATATATGCACTTTTATGACAGACAGATGCACTTTTATGATGGATAGATGCACTTTTATGACGGACAGATGCACTTTTATGATGGACAGATGCACTTTTATGATGGACAGATGCACTTTTATGATGGACAGATGCACTTTTATGATGGATAGATGCACTTTTATGATGGATATATGCACTTTTATGACAGACAAATGCACTTTTATGATGGATAGATGCACTTTTATGATGGACAGATGCACTTTTATGATGGACAGATGCACTTTTATGATGGACAGATGCACTTTTATGATGGACAGATGCACTTTTATGGACTTCAAAACAGAAACGGCCATTCACTGCCATTATAAAGCTTGGAAGAGCCAGAACATTTTTTAATATAGCTAACTCAGATTGTGTTCGTCTGAGAGAAGAGTGTCATATACACCTAGGATGACTTGAGGGAGAGTAAATCATGGGCTAATTTAAATTGTTGGGTGAACTATCCCTTTAAACCTCAAACTGATGCAAAGACTAGACCCAACGCTTAAATGTTTTATTATCTTTCCACCTTATTTTTAACAAAAGAACAGATGCAGCCATTAAAATTTGAATGTTCAAGCCTTTCAGTGTCTCGCCAGATGTGATTTAAAGGCCGTGGCACGCATTAAAAAGCATATTTTCCACGTCAGAGTTTTTGTCCTAACCAGCAGTGACAATCCTACTTTAGAGAAGGCTTCTGTTTCTGTGACGTTGTGGCTGGAACAACAATGTACAAAGTGTGACAATTATAATCTCAGATGTTGACTATGTGCTTTATTTGATGTTAAAAGCATCTAATGTGAGTTTGACTATCATTCATAGCCGCACTGAAAGCAGTGATGGACCATTCACCTCAGATCATGAAAATAGATTAAAAGAAACAAGAACGAACAAGTGTATTCTATAACAAAGATGTTCCAAATGTTAAAATGGTGTAATATTTATGAATCTGATTATGTGCTTTTCTATTTGGTTGCGAGTGTAGTGCGCTTGCAGAGAGACTCCGCCCACACTCTCTTCTGATTGGCTGTGGTTTGTGATTGATTTGGTTGCGAGTGCAGTGCGCTTGCAGAGAGACTCCGCCCACACTCTCTTCTGATTGGCTGTGGTTTGTGATTGATTTGGTTGCCAGTGCAGTGCTCATGCAGAGTGACTCCGCCCACATTATTTTAGCTGTTCAAACCTGCTTTTTGATGTTGTAAGCTGGTATTTGTTTTCATAGCATTTTAATTCATCACTGTACTAATAAACACACTAGATTGTACTGCAAACAGTTTTACCGTTTACTGCACTTTAATCCGGTCACATATCAGAGAGTTAATGAAAAGTATTTAAAAAATAAGGTCTTTTGTTCCAAAAACCAGAGAATAAGCCCATATATTGAAAACATTAGGCTAAATATTTAAAGAGGTTTACCAATGGTGTGTTGTGGGTTAGGGGTTGGTTAGGACAAAATACCAATTACATTTAAATAATCAAACACTCATTCCTAAAATTGAATAATACAAAAGCAGAATTGAATAGTAATTGCTATAAAACAGAATAAATAGCAAGTACATATAAACAAACGCTCTGTTCCTGGACGCCGCTGCTTTCTGCGCTCGTGCTGTTTGCTTTACTGCTCTCAGAAACACAGGCCAGAAATGATATTACTTGTTTCTTTGGAAAATGGCTTCGATTATTGCCGCGGATGGCGCTGTAATGTGTTTGGAAACTTCCATCATCCGTAATAACACCCATTTCTGAGCGAGCAGGAGTAGAAACACACACAGTTGGCTTCTCGGGCAGATCCTGCTGTCATCAAACCTCATGAGTTACGGTTGGAAATGCACTGCACTGTGTGTGTGTCGTACCAGCAGTGTGTGTGTGTGGAGACTAAACACAGCTTGCATTTAGCATGCATACGTTTCATTAGGATTAATCACATCCAAAATAAAAGTTTGTTTACATAAAATATGTGTGTATATATATGTTTGTATATATAAATACACACTTTCTAATATAAAAAAATAATAATTTTATAATAAGTATTTGCATATATTTGCATATACTGTATATATTTGTACATAATTTATATGATATATACATATAAATATTTTATTTTTAAAATAACACATTTTTCTTAAATATATACATATAACACACATGCATGTATATATATATATATATATACAAAATAATTATACACAACACACACATATTTGTATGTACAGGTGAAACTGGAAAAATTTGAATATGGTGCAAAAGTTCATTTATTTCAATAATTCAACTTAAAAGGTGAAACTAATATATTATATAGACTCATTACATGCGAAGTGAGATATTTCAAGCTTTTATTTGTTATAATTTTGATGATTATGACTCACAGCTTATGAAAACTTTTCACAAAACAGTCTAATTTTGAATTTGGGGTTTTCATAAGCTGTATAATCATCAAAATTATAACAAATAAAAGCTTGAAATATCTCACTTTGCATGTAATGAGTCTATATAATATATTAGTTTCACCTTTTAACTTGAGTTACTGAAATAAATGAACTTTTGCACTCATTTTTCAAGTTACACCTGTATGTATAAAATATGTGTGTGTGCTGTGTATAATTATTTTGTATATATACACATGTATGTATATATTTAAGATTTTTTTTTTTTAAATATAAAATATTTATATATAATATGAATTATGTACTAATATACAGTACGGTATATACATGCAAATATTTCAAAAAAATATGTGTATTTATATATACAAAAGAATTATACACAGCACACACATATATTATGTAAACACAAACTTTTATTTTGGATGCGATTAATCACTGTCCAGCTGATTTAAATTTTGTCAATGATTTTTGGTTTTACAATGAAAAGATGCAGTTGCGTTTCCTGCTCAAGATACACGCACTGCTGCTTTAATAAGTGTCTTCGTGTTTTGATGCTTTGCGATGCTCAGGTTATTGAACAGCGTTTAACAGGGGAAATCGCGTCTGAACACGACAGGTGACCTTTAACCCCGCCGGGTTTCTCTAATCCGCTTTACCGTTGTGATGGGAAGGTGTTATTCGATAAAGGACAATAATATCTGCGTTAGCATATTTTCTGCTGATGCTTTTGAGGTTTACCAATACAGCAATAAAGCAATACAGCATAAGGAAGTTAAGTCAAGAGCTGCAAAGCACAAAGCTCGTTAGAATTTTAAAAGCTAATAAAAGAAGACGCTTGTGGTCCCAGAGCTGCCAAAACGCCCGTTCTCCAGCTTGAAACCGCTTGTAATGTGTTAGCGCGGTAACAGCGGAGCTCTTCTGCTTTCTCCTGATGATGAATTTTAAATGAGATGTGCTTCTGTTTATCAGTGCTGCCGTCTAACAATATAGCGGTCATTCAACTGTGTGTAAATCTTCATGATGTTAAGATGCTGAGAGTTTGCTGGATGAAAACGCATTTAAACAAATCCTGAACTATTAAAACCTTCCTCGTGTTTGTGTTGCATGAGCGAGCACCAGTATTCTTCTTCAGTTCATATCAATTCAACTTTTACATGCTGCCATTTTTATAATGTTTTATGTCTAATAATAACCAATAATAATTACAGAAAATTGTTACGTTTATTAGCAGGTTAACTGCCCATCATAAAAGTGCATCTGTCCATCATAAAAGTGCATCTATGCATCATAAAAGTGCATCTATGCATCATAAAAGTGCATCTATGCATCATAAAAGTGCATCTATCCATCATAAAAGTGCATCTATGCATCATAAAAGTGCATCTATGCATCATAAAAGTGCATCTATGCATCATAAAAGTGCATCTATCCATCATAAAAGTGCATCTATGCATCATAAAAGTGCATCTATCCATCATAAAAGTGCATCTATGCATCATAAAAGTGCATCTATGCATCATAAAAGTGCATCTATCCATCATAAAAGTGCATCTATGCATCATAAAAGTGCATCTATCCATCATAAAAGTGCATATATCCATCATAAAAGTGCATCTATGCATCATAAAAGTGCATCTATGCATCATAAAAGTGCATCTATGCATCATAAAAGTGCATCTATCCATCATAAAAGTGCATCTATGCATCATAAAAGTGCATCTATGCATCATAAAAGTGCATCTATGCATCATAAAAGTGCATCTATGCATCATAAAAGTGCATCTATGCATCATAAAAGTGCATCTATCCATCATAAAAGTGCATCTATGCATCATAAAAGTGCATCTATGCATCATAAAAGTGCATATATCCATCATAAAAGTGCATCTATGCATCATAAAAGTGCATCTATGCATCATAAAAGTGCATCTATGCATCATAAAAGTGCATCTGTCCATATTTCATGTATACAGTAAAAAAAAAACGTTTTAATTATTTATTTATTTTATTATATTATTATTTATTTATTTATTAACCCCTTAACTTTATTTATTTATCTGCAATGTATTAATTCATTGTGTCAACATTTATAATTATAACAAATTATTACATTTATTAGCAAATTAAGTAAATTAATCATTTTATGTTATATGACATTTGAAATGAAAACTTTTAATATTATAGTATTATCTTTCTTTTTCAATATGTATATCAAATAGATTATTTTGTATATATAAATACACACGCATGCATGTATATATTTTAGAAAAATTTGTTATTTATATGTAAAATATTTATATATAATACAAATTATATATATATAACTATATACAGTTTATATAAGCAAATACTTCTTAAATATATACATGCATGTGTGTGTATTTATATTTACAGAATAATTATGCACAGTACACACACATATTATGTAAACAACAAACTTTTATTTTGGATGCGATTAATCATTTCACAACCCTAATATAAACATAATTTCCTAAAAGCGCTAAAGTTTGTATAAACAATTTATAAAATATGTGAATGATTCCTCTTAGTGCGGGAATAAGACATGTTCTGCTCGACATCAGAAGATGTTTCATCAAAATAGTGATTATTATCATAACACGCAGTAATAGAAGCTTTTAATGTATATAATCCTCTTTTAGAAACTCATTGCAATTAGACAATGTGCATAATGAGTGTTGGCAAGGCAGATGCTGAGACTGTGATTATGATTCATACTCTCGGGTAATTTTGTTGTGCATTTATAAGAACTCGAGTGACAGGTGTGATGATTTAAGATGTGATTGTGTGGGTTGTTTTCAAAGCGTTCTCACTTAAAAAGCAGTAAACATCACGTATCTCGCTCATCTCGTTCCCAGCTTACCAACTCCGTGTGTGTCAGCCTCCCGCGCCCGTGGCCAACGCACAAGTCCTGGCGGAAGACGACGAGTTCCAGATAGGTAAGCACAATTTAGTTTGTTTTTTTATATTTATGTAAGGGTTACTGCCCGACGAGGTGTTAAAGGATTAGTTCACTTTTTAAAACACTTTTGCTGATAGTTTACTCACCCCGATGTCATCAAGATGTCCATGTCTTTCTTTCTTCAGTGGAAAAGAAATGAAGGTTTTTGATGAACACATTTCTCCATATAATGGACGTCAATGGGCCCCAAACGGGTCAAGGTCCAGATGACAGTGTCAGCGCCGCTTCAACGGGCTTTACACGACACCAGACGATGAATACGGCTCTTATCTAGCGAAACCATCGTCATTTCACAAATAAATAAAAAAGTATAAGTTTTATAAGCACAAGCGCTCGCCTTGCTCTGTTCTGTGATGCGCGTTCGTGACGTCACGTAGTACGCAATTGACCGTTCGCAAAAGCCACGCCCCTTAGTTATTGTTACTACGCCCGTCAAACGATTGAGAACCAGACACATAGCCATGGCTGGGTTGAGCTCCACACATTAAGTGATTGGTTTTGGAGTAATGCAGCGACGTATCCTCCAGGGACGACAGAAGAGCGCACGGGAGCACATGCACAAAACAGTTCTGTAAAATTATATATCAATCATTTTTATTTGATCATATATCATTTTACAAAACTGCTTTGCGCATGTGCTCCTCAGTCACAACACTGCGATCAGAGACGCGCTGAACCATCAACTCTCTGTTCTCTTCATTCATAACTCGTAGCCGACTGAGAAGGATATATTTGTGTGAATAGTTGTGCAACTGCGCGAACTTTGTTTGAAGTTTAATGTTTGAGTTCCAGAGGAATGTGTGACTGTGTTCCTGTTCAACCACATCACAGTTTCGTGATTAGATCCGTGCTTTTCCTCTCGTCTGCTGACTGATGAGGGGCCGCAGTGAAACGGTGTTGTACATGTAGCCTATTTTTTTATTATAGTTGCAAGCAATCATAAAATAAAAAGGTGAGAAACGGACCTCGGGTCGGGCTTAAAATATAACCGTAATGTTCGGGTCGGGTCAGGTTACATTATTTCGGGTTCGGGTTTAAGTTTTAAGCCGTGCAGACCTCACTGCCATAGGCGCATCGTTTCACTCTCTTGCTGAAATCCCAATGTTTGACGGAGGTCCTTCTCCTTAGTTACAGTTGCTGAGCTAGGATTGGACGAGAACCGTTCGAGGGCGGGGTTTTGCGAACGGTCAATTACGTTGTAAAGGTCACGCTTGACGAGTCAGTGTTTACAGATGTGCGGAAGGAGGACCATACACACATATTCAAATGTCTTTGTGTCAGTTTATCGGTTAAAATGCCCATCTCGTGTGTGTGTCCTGGTGTTGGAATATTAAAAAGCCTAAAAGAACATTTTCGTCAGGACAGAAATGTTTTACTTTTCACAGAAGCGTGACCTTTACAGCGTAACTGCGTATTACGTGACGTCACGAACGTGCATCACAGAACAGAGCAAGGCGAGCGCTTGTGCTTATAAAACTTAAACTTGTTTATTTATGTTTGAAATGACGATGGTTTCGCTAGATAAGAGCCGTATTCATCGTCTGGTGTCGTGTAAAGCCCGTTGAAGCGGCGCTGACACTGTCATCTGGACCTTGACCCGTTTGGGGCCCATTGACGTCCATTATATGGAGAAATGTGTTCATCAAAAACCTTCATTTCTTTTCCACTGAAGAAAGAAAGACATGGACATCTTGAGGACATCGGGGGGAGTAAACTATCAGCAAAAGTGTTTTTAAAAGTGAACTAATCCTTTAAAGGGCTTCGGCAGAGGCAACCGTCCTCCACGCCGTCGTCCATTAATACCTGACAATGGACACCTCGAGGGGCATTATACCATGTTCACTTGCTAAATAACACATTAGTTTATATTTTAATTAGTTTTACAATCGAAATCTAACGGTTTCAGAACTCCTTTACTAAATGTCCTACACCACTTTTTAACGGACACCCCGCAGCCAATCAGAATCGAGTATTCACCAGACCATGGTATATATTTTACTAATCACTCTCCCAAGAACATTAATCTTGCACACCAAAAAAACACATTATATTACACTTAATTTTAGCATTTACTCTCCCGTTCGAGTGTCATGGGCAAAGCATGCTGGGAAATAGACATCCCAGCCGTTTCAGTTCAACTTAAGTTCGTCAAAATTAAAATAAATAATTTAATAAAACTCAAAACAATGAAACCGTTCAGTTCACTTAAAATATATCAGTTCTGTGAACTCGGAAGAAAAAGAAAGTGCTAAATACTCATAAAAGTTATTTTAACTGAACTAATTAGTTTAATTTAAGTTTGTCCCACTCAAACCGATTCATTATTTTGAGCGTTCGGGTTTGAACAACGTTCGATGATCATTTGTGTGTGTAGATTTATCATCAAACCCTCGTTAGAGAGAAAGTGCCCACCTCCTTATTTAATGTGAAAGAAAATCACACCGCCGCTCCGCATCCGTCATCATTACTGTCACGAGTGTGTAAGCGGTCAGGTCTTCATTAGCTAATGTGTTGTTGAGCACTAGCGGGACAGAAAGATGTGTGTGTGTGTGTGTGTGTGTGTGTGTGTGTGTGTGTGTGTGTGTCCTCAACAGGAGACATCATCAGGTACCGGTGCCTGCCGGGCTTCTCGCTGCTCGGGTCCGAGATCTTGACCTGTCGGCTGGGCGAGAGACTCCAGATGGACGGTCCTCCGCCCGTGTGCCAGGGTGAGTGCATTCGACACGCTGTCTCATTTGTGTGTGTGTGTGTGTGTTCGTCCTGATGGCGTGTCTCGCGTCGTTAGCTCTGCTGCTAGTTGTTAGGCTCCTCTGGAGTGGAGCTGCGCTTAAAGGCCCCGGCGAAGTTTTTACGTTCTTCGATTAAAAATCCCCATGTGGTGAAGAAATTACACTTTTAATGTTGTTTATGTGTCTATATGGTGTTTTTAATACGCTTAAACCATGTGTAAACTTATAAGTGGACAGCATTGCTGAGTATTTTCTGCTTAAAACTGCAGTGAACCAAAGACAGTCTCAAACACACGGTTTGAAATCGCTGGTGTTTCTGACGTCACACACTACCTTGTAGCCAATCAGATCAACGTGTGATCGTCAACCAGTGGATCTCTGAGTGAGTGAGTGAGTGGAGGCGGGGCTCATTTGCATATTCATAGAACACCGTATACTAAATGAGGCAAGGGTGTCGAGTTACACTCTAAAAAATGCTTGGTTGTTTCAACCCAATTTTGGGTCAAATATGGACAAACCCCAAACGTTGGCGATTTGTCCATATTTTACCCAAAATTGGGTTGAAACAACCCAGCATTTTTTAGAGTGTATGTATATATAAAAAAGATTCAAGGACAAACGTTTAAATGTGTCATTTTGGAGATCAAATAAGAGATTTAAGGGATAAACTGATTGACTACAGGGGGACTTTAAGGGTAAAAAGAAGTTCAAGATACATGAGCAGCTGCCATGCACACGCTGAGAGCGGCGTTTAGATGAATATGTACATTTCCTCTTAATACAAAAGAAAAACACATAGAAAATGACAGTGGTGAGAAAACAGCCGTTCAGAAAGCCTCTGATTATAGCGATGTGAATATGTTCATCACATCACGTTTATTCATATGGCACTTTATACTATAGATTGTTTAAAAGCAGCTTTACATTTTTAAAAATAAAAAGGTCTGCTTTTAATGACAATCCCAGCTCCAGATTCTACTATAAAGCATCTCTGCTGTGTGTTCATGTTTTTACTCGCGAACTGAAGAAGGCGGAGCCTCCGAGCCACACCCACTTATTACATCATCCCCACGGACCAATGGGAAACATTCACTCTCTGAACAATACAAGTCGACACCATTATGACTTAAAGTTAATTAAAGGATAATTCCGGTATTTAACACCTTGAGTCTATATTGTAGTTTGTTTTGGATGAACAAGAGTGGTGGACAACATTTTTTTGACAATGGTTCTTCTCTCGAGTTTTTGACTATAAAAGAATTGGCCATGGACCCATTTAACATTGGAGTCAATGGGCATGTCCGAAAATGTCATTAAAACAGCCAGTAATGTTCGTTTACAAAACTGTTAAACTCACAGAGTGGTTAGTGGTGTTCGTTGATTTTTAACTTTTTTTTAAAGATGCACAAGGGTTAAAGCCTCGGAGAAGCAAGCTAGAATGCAGAAATGCATATTTTGATAAAAAGCCAATGCATTTTTAGTGTTATTTTGAAATGTTTTGAATATATTTTGTGTGATTTTGAATATTTTTAGTGTGATTTTGAAATGCAGTGCGTGTGTTTCCAGTGAGTGTGTGTTGGTTTTTGCCGTTTCTAACACACGATCGTCTGGTTTCTTCGCAGTGCAATGTCCCGACAACGAGGTTCTGTTCGACTCGACGGGTGTGATCCTGAGTCCGGGTTACCCCGACAGCTACCCCAACCTGCAGATGTGCTCGTGGATGATCAGCGTGGAGAAGGGCTACAACATCACGCTGCACTTCCAGCTCTTCCAGACGGAGAGAGAGTTTGATATCCTGGAGATCTTTGATGGTGGGTCTGAGTTATTCCTCATGTTCAGGCATCATCTGTGCGTCCCTGGATATTGCACACATTATTCTCCGGGCCTGTCGCAACTCTGACGCTTTTCTGGAAATTTCTAAATGAAATTTGGAGCCTCGGGAAACTGTTTCGAGTCGCTTTTTTAGATCCACAAGCATCACGAGAGAAATATTTCCCCTGTAAAAGCCTCATTTAGGACCTGCAGATATGCAAAGCGCAGGAAGACTCGAGTATTTCTAGATAGCGAGGCAATGGCAAAGACAATTGGAATACATTCAGAGTGTTATTAGCGCTAATTACTTAAGTGCTTGCAATCAGCAAATGACCCTATTCCTCATCATTGATTGGATGCTCATTAATGGCCATGGCATTTGCAGAGACCCAGGGGAATAGGAAGTGAGAAGCGATGGCAATTTCCGTCTCAACATGTTCATGTTTTGCAACGAGGCGATTTTTGCAGCTCCTTCCCTCGAGTCGTAAAGTCCCCCTGTGGTGCAAGTCGAGTGTGTAATGTTGTGTGTGTGTCTATGTGGGGTTTGCTAAGCTAAATCCCTCAGTCGACAGCATCTTCTCCTTAAAACTGCAGTGGACCACAGACGGTCTCAAAAATGTGACTGCAAAAAATGCTTTTCTTACTTAGTATTTTTGTGTAGTTTCCAGTCCAAATATGTAAAAATTCTTAAATCAAGATGCATTTACTAGATTAGTAACATGACATAGGATATTATGTCCTGTTTTCCAGGGGAATTAATAAAAAAAAATGAAAGCAAAATTGGGTCAGAAAAATCATCTTAATTCAAACAGAAACAATGTTATTTTTCTGACCCCAGTGGCAGATCATTTTGCTTGTTTTAAGCAAAAACTCACTTAATTTTTATTTATTTATAAAACTTTTCAATTTGCATGCAAAACTTTTCAACTCGCAAGCAAAAGATTTAGACCTGCAAAAAAGACCACAGAAAGGAGAGCAAAATTTGTGCATTTGTGATGAAAAGTGTTCGAAATGAACAAAGAAAAATAAAGGTTTTCAAAGATTTACATGCATTGCAAATACTTTTATCATCAACTTCTTTATTTCTGAGCCTTAATTTTTTTAATTACAAAATAATTTGTTTTACTCTCAAACTCAGTATGTTTGATTGAATAATAAAGACACAAAGGAAACTCCATACGCAGACTGGGAGGAGCAGACGCGCGCAGTTTATAATCTTCCCGGTACTTTAGACCGCGGTGTAAACGCAGAGAGCAACCGGTCTGGGGCGAAAAAAAGTTCCTGGGACAAATTGTTCCGGGTAATTTCGGTGGAAACGCGGCTTATGTGTGCTTATGAAAACTTTTCTCAATATTCTAATTTTGAATTTGGGGTTTTCATAAGCTGTAAGCCATAAACATCTAAATTATATCAAATAAAGGCTTGAAATATCTCACTTTGCATGTAATGAGTCTATATAATATATTAGTTTCACCTTTTAAGTTGAATTACTGAAATAAATGCACCATATTCTCATATGTCCTCAGCAGAAGTACACAACTTCCTTACCTGAGTAAAAGTACAGATACTACTGGTCAAATATTACTCCGTTACAAGTAAAAGTTGTAAAGACAGATTTTTACTTAAGTAAAAGTACAGAAGTACTCGTTTATAAAAGTACTTAAGTATAAAAGTAAATGTCAATGCATTTTTTTTTATTATTGTTGCATTGTTGCATGTAATACTTACAGTACCTTATGCCTCTGAATCTCTACCTGCCCTCATATCAATATCACATTTATTTCTATAACACAGTTCCAGTCGTGGGATTGAATCAGTCACTCAATAACGTCCACAATGGTTTCGGACACAAACGGCTGTTCCCAGTTTTTGGGCTTTTAGTATGAATATGTTAGCCGTACTGTTATCTATAAGCTAGTGTGCTCCAAAACAATGACAAAATTCACATTTAGAAGAGCAAACCCAACGTTGAAAATTAAAATCATGTTGATGTCAGAATCCAATGTCAGATTGACGTTAATCTCCAACGTTGGACAGACGTTGTATTGTGGTTGAAAATCGGTTAATGTCAGAAACCAACATCAGTCGAGTTCTGGCGTCAACCAGACTTTCATTTACAACCAAACTCATCCCTGACGTCACTACTCTCTACTCAACGCCCTCGACAGAAATGTAGTGGAGTAAAAAGTACGTTATTTGTCTTTCAAATGTAGTGAAGTTAAAGGTAGGGTAGGTCAGAATTGTCTAAAAAAACTTTTATTCAAATTTGTTTAAACTGTCTTTATATACCAATACATCATTAAAATGCACTCTGAAATAGAGAGTATAAAAAACGAATAATAATCTTCAATAAACACAGCTCATTAACTCCATTCACTCCCGCCTAAAAACGGGTGCGCGACTGCGCGTGGGCAGAGCCAGTAATAGCGCCGGTAGTCATGGCGACAGAGAGTGACAGTCCCGCAAGCCAATCACTTGTCTCGTCCCGGTAGGAATTAATGAGCTGTGTTTTTTGAAGATTAAATACACTAGAGTCACTCAATTTTTATACTCTCTTTTTCAAAGTACTTACATTTTAATTGGTATATAAAGACAGTTTAAGCCAATTTGAAAAAAAGTTCTTTAGACAATTCTTACCTACACAACCTTTAAAGTAAAAGTTTCCGGAAAAAAACAATACTCAAGTAAAGTACAGTAGAGTGCGGATCGGGCCGACTTTTTCAGTCCGAGCCCGTCCCGCGTCCGACAGAGCAGTAACCGAACCCGACCCGAGCCCGACAGGCATCAAGATATTTATGTTCGAGCCCGACCCGAGCCCGACAGTTAAAATCCCATTTTTTTCTCATACTAATGACAATTGTACGTTTGTTTGTGTGGAAAGCCCGCTTTTATTAAGCAACTGTAGGAAGGCAATCGGAAATGTCAACAGGATGAGCGCATCAGCGCGCGGAGCAACAAGCGCTCTCAACACCTGGCGCGCGCACATTATGCACGCGTTTCGTTGTCACGGCTACATAAACAAATGTCCGCACACAGGAAGACCGATGGTAATATTTTACATGTATTTTAATCACAAAAACGAACGTTTGCATCAAGTGAAAGCATCAGGCACATGAATATTAATCTATTTATTTGGAATATTGCAACAATAATAACCCCATACATCGGCTACCTACATAAGCTGTTTTAAATTTAAAATGTTCAATGCCTTATCGCGCTGATGTGACCGAGCCCGACCCGAACCCGAACATCATTTCTAAATATCTGTCCGAACCCGGCCCGGCCCGTCGGGTATCGGCGGGTCCCGTCGGGCTCGGGTCGGGTATCCATCCTCTAAAGTACAGATACTCAAAAAGTGTACTTAAGTACAGTCCTCAAGTAGATGTACTTTGTTACTGTCCCCCTCTGGTCCGCAGGGCCTAACGTGTACAGCCAGAGTCTGGCGGTGTTGAGCGGAGACCAGCGAGTGCCCTTCAACATCACCACGACGGGTCACCAGCTGTTCCTGCGCTGGTCGTCCGATCACGGCACCAACAAGAAGGGCTTCCGGATCACTTACGTGGGTGAGTATCAAAGTATGTATCCCCGATCGGTAATTCCTCTCAGTTCTGTGTGTGTCTCTCGTAACCTCCTGTGTGTCCGGCCCATGACCTGTGCGTCCCAGTCCGTGTCCATCTGTCCGTGTCTCTGTGTCCAAATGTGTGTGTAACTCTGTCTAGAAATGTAGTCGAAGTCGCGCTTCTGTCGTCCAAAATATGTTTTATGGTTTAAATATTACATTCTTTATAATGTCATAATTAAACCATAAAGCTAATTTTGCCCGACGCATCCCGCGTGTGCAGCATGTAACATATTGACACAAAGATAATTTGTGTTAATTACATTTACGCAGAGCTGTCAAAAGTATTCACACTCATTAATCGGGTATAAGTACAGATACTAGCGTTTATAAGTTGAAGTATCAACTCGAGCTTTTTACTCAAGTACAAGTGTAAAAGTACTGGTTTCAAAACTACTATAAGTATAAAAGTAAAGGTAATTTAAGGGCCTATACTGCACTTCCCCACCTCCTCAAAAACTTTTTTTTTTAAAGGCCGTAATGTTATATTAAAATGTTAATGTTGAAAAATGTGGGATGCCCATTGAAGATTCATTTCATTTTTATTTCTATTTCAATTTTAGTACAATGCAAATACATTAAAGAACCATATATGTGTACGACTGAGCATTAACATGTGTTTTATGAAGCGGAAGATAGAGTCACCTCTCATAGAAAAATGTCTATGATATTTAAAAAAAACATCATTTAGTCTGATTATAACCTGTTTTCAAAAAGAAGAAGAAAAAAAAAATTATATTCCCCACAAGGTTCCCCACACACACACTCTCTTTACTCTCTCTGTCACACACACACACACTCTCTCTCTCACACACACACACACACACACACACACACTCTCTTTTCTTCTCTCTCTCTCACTCACTCACTCACTCACACACACACACACACTCTCTCTTTACTCTCTCTGTCACACACACACACTCTCTTTTCTTCTCTCTCACTCCCTCACTCACACACACACACACACACTCTCACTCACACACACACACACACACACACACACACACACACACACACACACACACACACACTCTCTCACTCACACACACCCACACACACACACACTCTTTTCTTCTCTCTCTCTCACTCACTCTCTCACTCACACACACACACACACACACACACACACACACAAACAAACACTCTCTTTACTCTCTCTGTCACACACACACACACACGTTATGTTTGCCACTTATCCCACGATTGTCATACACTATATTGTAAAAACGTCTGTCCCCAAAGCAATATTTGACGTGATTTGCCCGTGTTCTTGAGCAGAAAACTGGTGATTTCTCCCTCGCTGTCCGCATCTCTGTTTCCTTCGGAGGAGTTTTAGCGCTTCGCACAACCAAATGTAACGACAGCGGACAGCCTCTAACCAAAGCTTTGATATAGTATTAAAATAAAATCTAGAAAACACAATAAAGTATATTTATGTCTAGAAATCTAAAGGATAGTATAATCGATCTCATCTCCTATTATTTTTATTTTTTTTAATTAAGTAAAACTTTATTTTGATGCTCCTAACAGACTATAATTTACAATACATGTGAACTTATTCTAACTCACCGTCTGCTAATACTCTAATGAGAGCTAGTTGACATGTGCAAAGTTACTTATAGTCAGTAGTTACTATCAAATTAAAGTGTAATAAAAAAATGATATAATTAAATTGATTGTCATCTTAAATGTATTATAACTTGTGTGAAATTTAATTAAACTCTATTGGGAATGTCATTAAAACCTTCTTAGTGTAATTATAGTCCAAGATCTGAGAAATTCTAATTTATGTAATGAAAACGCAATGAGATATAATATTTAGTTTGGTAATTTATTAATTTAACATACTTTATTTAATCCAAAGAAAGTTGCAAAAGTAAACTATACCTATAAACTTGGTCAATTGACGTTCATTCAATACATTTTAGGATTAAAAGGATTCTTTAAATAATACTAGACTATAATATTATTATTTAGTATTATTTAAAAATAAATAGTGATCCATAGAGATGTCGGCCTGGGAAACTGACATATTTAAATGCAAATTTGTGCACAATTACATTTACGTGGCTGAATACATAAGAAA
>NC_136885.1:36125412-36152912 GCF_949152265.1 Phoxinus phoxinus
CTGACAGTCACAGAATATAATACATTACTTGCAATTTAGAGCTGCAAAAAAATAAATCATGCATATATATATTGCATTTTTAATGCATTTTTCCAAAATCCACATATAAATGTGTGTATGAAACCTAATGATGCATTATGCATTTTATCATTTCCATGCAGCCGCTGGGAACTATGGGAAATGTTTTCTGTTTGCACCAGCATATCTCCTCATAATCCATCAAGATGAATAGAAAAAGCAATGCATGACTTATAAGTAATTATAAAAAATAATATAAATGTAATTGCAGTAGAATAGTAATATTATAAATAAGTATAAATGTGGCTAATTCATTATAAGCATTGGCTTCATAGAAAGTTTTAATTTTAATATTCATTCAAGTGGAAGCTGATTAGTTTGTGTCATAATTGTTTTATAATGTAAGTTGAGAATGTGGAGTTCGGATAGTCGCATGTATTGTGTTTACTGTTAGCAGGATAATTCTATTCATCTTGATGGATTATGAGGAGATATGCTGGTGCAAACAGAAAACATTTCCCATAATTCCCAGCGGCTGCATGGAAATGATAAAATGCATAATGCATCATTAGGTTTCATACACATATTTGTATGTGGATTTTGAAACATTGCATCAAAAATGCAATATATATTGCTTTTTATTTTATTTTATTTTTTATAATATTGATTTCTATTTTTATTTTTTACAGTTCTCTAAGGGATCATCTGCAGGTTACACTTCTTTTTGCACAAGCATTTAACAAAAGCATGCATTTGTAGCCATTACAAATTGTAACTCTTAATTCATATTAAATAATGCATAGTGACTTCCTAAAAGGCTTTATATGGTGACGTTCAGCATGACAACACACACACACACACACACACACACACACACACACACACACACACACACACACACACACACACAGCCTGCGTTCTCCTCTTTAACACACAGTTTAGGATCCGTGTGTGTGTGTGTGTGTGTGTGTCTGTGTCTGTGTCTCTGTGTGTGTGTGTGTGTGTGTGCGTGCGTGTGTCATCAGCATCTGCTGTCCTCAGACGGTTGCGTTATCAATGTTGTGTGTGTGTGTGTCTGTGTCTCTGTGTGTGTGTGTGCGTGCGTGTGTCATCAGCATCTGCTGTCCTCAGACGGTTGGGTTATCAATGTTGTGTGTGTGTGTGTGTGTGTGTGTGTGTGTGTGTGTGTGTGTGTGTGCTGTAACTACAGTCGTGATGGATGTGTGTATAAGGGCCACGATCCACACATTAGAGCCGCTTTATGACTGATGGCGTCTGACGGATCCTGGAGAGAACAATTTTCAGAAACAGCAGTCGAAGGGAAGATGATGAGCACAGATGCAATGATGAGCGCTGTGGTAAACGCTCCAGAACAATAGCGCATATATAAGAAGATATCCAGATCTGCCCAAATCTCCTGCTTCTACTGTTTCCACATCGATATGAATGGAGTTATTAATGGAGATATGAATATAGTATATCATGCTGAACTTTAGCTGGCTATTACTCATCAGTTATGGTAGAATGGTTGTTAAAGAGGAAGTGTGTTTTTAAATGTAACAATCGTATCATTTGTGTTTCTGTAACATTATAATCCTAAAGTCATCAACAAAAAAAAAGCTTACACTGCAAATTATATTTTTGTCTTTTTTCATTCACATATTTATCTAAACATTCTTAAATCAAGACCGAGACTAATGATCAAAATTAAATGACTAAATGTAAGAATGACTTCTTAAAACAAGAACACATCTGCTAATGCACTGTAAAAAATGTGGCTGCGATTAGTTAAAGGATAATTCCGGTATTTAACACCTTGAGTCTATATTGTAGTTCGTTTTGGATGAACAAGAGTGGTGGACAACATTTTTTTGACAATGGTTCCTCTCTCGAGTTTTTGACTATAAAAGAATTGGCCATGGACCCATTTAACATTGGAGTCAATGTGCATGTCCGAAAATGTCATTAAAACAACCTTTAACATTATTTTTCAAAACTGTGCAACTCACCGAGTGATTAGTGATGTTAGTTGATGTTCCAGAAACAAAAAGTGTTGCGAAATACAGTTTCTGTCGTGTTTTATTCGTCATTTTGTAAAATCCCATTGTTGAAAAAATAGTTCCACTATAGCAAAATAAACGGATTGGAATCATATATTGCGACGATATATTGTTTATAATCATCAACGAACACCACTAACCACTCGGTGAGTTTAACAGTTTTGTAAACGAACATTATTGGCTGTTTTAATGACATTTTCGGACATGCACATTGACTCCAATGTTAAATGGGTCCATGGCCAATTCTATTATAGTCAAAAACTCGAGAGAGGAACCATTGTCAAAAAAATGTTGTCCACCACTCTTGTTCATCCAAAACAAACTACAATATAGACTCAAGGTGTTAAATACCGGAATTATCCTTTAAAATTTGTTGAGATAACTTAAATATCCAACTTAACCAAACTAAACTTAAGTTAAACTTAATATTTTAAGTCAAGCTTGAACACATACTTTTTAAAGTTGAAACAATGTTGGATTTTAAGTTGTGCTAAATAATCGCAGCAATTTTTTTTACAGTGTGGGGTCAAAACATAAACTTAATTTAAAGTTTATTTTTCTTACAACACTGGCAGATAGTTTTTCTTATTTTAAGCATAAACTGAGTTAACTTTGATATTGTTTCTCTTAATATGTTGTCGTTCTTTCTTTCTTTCTTTTGTTTCTTTCTTTCATTCTTTCTTTTGTTTCTTTCTTTCATTCTTTCTTTTGTTTCTTTCTTTCATTCTTTTCTTTCATTCATTCTTTCTTTCTTTCTTCCATTCTTTCTTTCTTCTGTTTCTTTCTTTCTTTCTTTTTTTTCTTTCATTCATTCTTTCTTTCTTTCTTTCTTTCTTTTATTCCTTTCTTTCTTTTTTTCTTTCTTTTATTCTTTCTTTCATTCTTTCATTCTTCTTTCTTTCTTTCATTCTTTCTTTCTTTCTTTCTTGCATTCTTTCTTTCTTTTATTCCTTTCTTTCTTTCTTTTATTCTTTCTTTCTTTCATTCTTTCTTTCTTTTCTTTCTTTCATTCATTCTTTCTTTCTTGCATTCTTTCTTTCTTTTATTCCTTTCTTTCTTTCTTTCATTCTTTATTTCAAGCACATAATGTGACAACAGAAAAGATACACAATAATAATAATAATAATAGCTATAATAATAATAACTTATACACTTATGCTTGAAATGGAGTGGGGAGAACGGAGAAGTAAAACTTACATTTCAGTTCTTCAACTTAAAATCATCTCAGTTCATTGCCAAGTCAACATTTCAACCGGTTTTTATTTCAAAGTTTCAACCGGTATTTATAAACATAATATTTATGTGATTTTATTTCAGTGAACAGAAATGTTTTTAGTTTTAGTTAACAATAATAACCCTGAAAACGTTTTGCAGTGTGCTTGTGCTTTAGTGATCTAAATCTATCAAGTGCCTCGTAAAGCTTTAAACCTGATGAACGTTTTAATCCTGAGGTTCCTCCGTTCAGAGGTCTTGATATCGTCCTCATGTCGTGTGCATTATCCGCGGTGTTTTCCACTCATTGTGTTCTCTATCGCCTCTTACTTTAGTCATCTCGTGTGGAGAGCTGCCCACTCCTCCTAATGGACAGAAAATTGGGACACAGACGACCTTCGGAGCAACCGCTATTTTTACCTGCAACTCGGGCTTCATCCTGGTGGGCTCGGGTGTTCGGGAATGCCTGTCCTCGGGTCTCTGGAGCGGCACAGAAACACACTGTCTCGGTAACACACAACCCTCGTCTCTCACAGCATCCCCGTGCGTTAGCATCGCGCTGACCTTTTAATGGACGCCGGCTCCTGGAAGGCCAGGGCGGGTTCAGTGGCATTTAGTCTGGATTGCCATGGCAACAGTGGTTTTAATAATTGTATTTTTTATGCATGCACCTGTGTCCTCACATGCAGATACGAGTTAGTGAAGCATCATTATTATTCCTTCTTAGAGACCGCTTTTGACCTTGACAGAAGCATTCCCATAAAACATTGCGGTGTTTCTCAGTGTGTGGGGGGATCTTAGAGAGAATTAAATGTCATTTAATATGTATACGAATCACTTATTCATCCAAAGAGATTCAAGATATGCATCTTCATGTTTTTCCTGCACTGTGAAAAATATAGTTAAATTTACAGTTAAGAAACGGCCACAAATTCACCTTAAAGTGCCCCTATTATGCTTTTTCAAATATTATATTTCATGCCTTGTAATGCAGCTGTCGTGAATGTCAAAGATCAAATTGCACGACAAATAAAGTTATTGTCTCCTAAAAGAAAGAATTGATTCTGAACGGTTGAAACGAGTCGTCAGTAATTCCAGTCTCACTTCCTGTTACAATGTAACTCATTTGCATAATGCCAGCCTCTGGTCTTGATTGGCTGAGCAGCGTCTCTTAGCTCCGCCCTCAAACACTGTAGTGTATCTGAGACTGGAAGAGTTTTGTGTTGTTCATGTCGAGAAGACTTTCCAAATCCACTTTGATGAGATTGATGCGGTAAAACCGACACTTTATATCAGTAGCTATGTTTCCATACACACGTTTTTATCCACGTTAAGTGATATCGAATGAAAAATGCCTTATGGAAACAGTAAAATTCGATTGAATTTCATGAATATCGACTCAAATTAAATACGTTCGGTATCATCATATTATCTTGATCGATATACGGCTTATGCGATAAACGCTGATGGAAACGTTATTTGCAGAATAAATTATGAATAGCATTTTGTCTAGCAAAACTTTGTTCGCAAATGTTGGCTTGAATGTTGTGCGATTCGGTGCGAAAATGAATGGAAACACCTTATAATGTCTCAAATCAATTCGAAATACCAATTTGATCGCAAAACAGCATGTGCCGTCATTACGCACGGGTTTTTATCCACTTTAAAGCCGTCGGATGGAAACACACTTTCACCAGCTTTATTCACGTTAGTTTTTTTACCGAACTTCAGATAATTCGATTGACAAGTGGATGGAAACTGTGTATCAAACACTGAGGAAAATTCAGATGTTAATGGACATTTAGTTTCCGACATGCACTGTAAGCGGTCGACCAATCACAACAGACTGGGCTATCTGGCCAATCAGAGCAGAGCAGCTCTCAGAGAGGCGGAGTTTAGAGAGACTGAATCTTCTAACGAACCGTTTCAGACTCTTTGAGAAATGAGGAGATGTGCAGTGTATATTACAGCAAATTATAGTGTTTTTTGAACTTGGATGCATGTAAGTCTATTGTGGGAGACTCCAAAACAACATTAGGATCTTTAAAATAGGGGCACTTTATAAAAATATGGTGACACTGTTTCATTACACAATGGCACTGTGTGAGTGATATAATGTTAATATACCAATCTACTTGAACTATCAAAATTTGTCTTTTACCTTAAAATGTACTTATAACCATCATAATAATTCAGGTGTACAGTAGAAATCCACATGGAGAATTATCAGTGGAAATTATCAATATTCATGTACAGTGTCACACACACACACACAACGACAAAACTGAAGGATTTACCAAACCAAACCAGCTGAGGAGAATCACAACACACTTTGATTTAAAGCAAAAAAGTATTTGAAAATCAGACAAAGATACAAAGATACGAGAACTTAAAGGTACAATATGTAATATTTGTGCATTAAAATATCCCAAAATCACAAGGCCAGTGTTATATATTTTAAGTTTATTACTTACAATATCCCAAATGTTTCCAACTATTTTTAAATCGTGAGAATATTGTGATTTTAACCGAGGAAGCGGGACGTGTGAGCGGGTAAACTGGAGTCGCCAGTCAGTGCGTCATATCCGCGTTAGCCTCAGTGTCCGCTCGCACTGCGCGGAGTCCTGGACACATGCGGAGGCTGTAGTTGTAGCGTCTATCAAGCAACAAACGTTAGCCGGTTTCGCGCAGTCGTTATGGAACATGTTATTCTTTACCGACTGCAGCCGGTTCTGTCGACAAACACAAGTCCCATAAACGCACGGGTCAATTTTATATATTCCAAATGTAGCATTAGGTAATAGTTATGTTTATGTAAGGATAGTATTATTGCTTTAGGCTTGTGTTTAGTTTATTGACATTGTTTATCACGTCTGGTGTTTATGGCCATGTAAATAAATATTGCATGTGTTATACATAAGGATTTATCCGTCTTTTGGCAAATGATGTGTGTGTTCGAATGCACTTTTACAACAATGGTTTAGAACACGTAAAACTGCGCAGCGTTATCACAACAATGAGTTCGACAAATACAGTAACATGATAACCAATTTAGTGTTAAACCTTACTTTTCTTGCGGTTAATTCATTTTAATGAAATAAAAGCATGTCATTAAACGCAACATTTATAAAAATAGAACTTTGCCTCATCCATGAACATGATTTTTCGATTCCCGTCTGATTTACATCCACGGTGGAGTTAAAAACGACAGTTCCTATCATTCCACGCTCCTTCACATCGTCATCAAGCTGTAGCGCCTCTAGTGGCAGAAAATCTTGCATATTGTACCTTTAACAGCTTTAGTGAGGGGGGAGAAGTTGGTTATATGTATAAAAACAATATAATTTAAGTGTATTGCAAAATATGCTTATTCATACAAATCTTCAAGTGTTTTGAGAGCGTAGGGAGAACGACTCGATGACATAATTCGCAGGGATTCAAGGAAGTGGGCGGAGCTAACGAGATATTTTGGCTTGTTTCGACTCTGATTGGTGGAATTTTCTGTAGCATCATGGGTAATGTAGTTTTTCACCACGAGGTATTCAGCTAAACAGGATTACTGTAAAACTAAGTTGAAGTAAGGCATGCTGACGGCTCCAGCAGAAACTGAGGAGAGAGACGGCCGAGGTGAAGAAGAGATCGCTCTGCAGAAGTCGATGCGCTGTGAAGTGTGTCGGCCTCGGCTGAGTTCTGTCATCGCTCAGATCTGAGAGCAGAAACCCTGCACTCGCCGTCTCTCTTTCTCTCCCATCACGTCGCCTCGGAGTAAAGCAAGCCCTGTGCATTACTCTGGCCACCTAAACCCCGTCTGTTGACCTCGGACGCGTGCTGGAGAGTGTGGGACTGAACACTCGTTCTCTGGGGGGATCGTGATGAATATCTCTGTTCATCACCGCACACGATTTACACAATTATAGTCCCGCAATCACATTCATATCAAATCACAGGCTGGGAACTTTACCAGCGATTCTCATAATCCACTTATCCGTCAGAGTCTCTTTATGGGATTTTGGGGAACAAGGAATCATAACAGTTTTATTGCGTTTATTATCCTCAGTGATAAAACATTTCAAATAATTAATCAAGTAAATACAAACTGAGAAACAAAGTCCAAGCAATAAAACTGTTCAAAAGACTTTTTAATGTCTTTTTAGGCTCTTCTGCTCACCAAAGCTGCATTTATGCAAGAATATCTGAGCAAAAATACTGTAAAAACAGTGAAATATTATTTTAATTTAAAATATCAGTTTTCTATGTGAATATATAGTGAAGTGTAATTTATTCCTGTGATCAAAGCTGAATTCATCATCATTACTCCAGTCTTCAGTGTCACATGATCCTCCAGAAATCAGTATAATATGATGATCTGATGATCAAGACACATTTATGATTATTATCAGTGTTTAAAACAGTCATATTTTTGTGGAAACCGTGATTAATTTTGTCATTGATGAATTGAAAGAACAACATTTTATTTGAAATATAATCTTTTGTAACATTTATTGATTTAATACACTTTTGATTATTCTTTTTTGAACACAAATTCATGTATATATTGGTGCGTTTCACTAAAGGTGCACTTATAGTCTTTAATTTAATCACAGGAAACATCAGTATATGAATCACATGTTCAAAAGATGATGATCGTTCATATGTGAAATAGTGCTGGGCAACGATCACAACCAAAATGTGTTATTTATATAAAATATGTATATTTATTAGGGCTGTCAAAAGATTAATCGCGATTAATCGCATCCAAAATAAAAGTTTGTGTTTGCATAATATATGTGTGTGTACAGTGTGTAATTATTATGTATAAATACACACACATTCATGTATATATTTAAGAAATATTTGCATTTATATACTGTATATACATTTATATAATTTGTATTATATATAAATATTTTATATATAAATATAACCAATTTGTCTTAAATATATACATGATTGTGTGTGTTTTTATATATATAAATAATTATGCACAGTACACACACATATATTATGCAAACACAAACTTTTATTTTGGTTGCGATTAATTGCGATTATTCTTTTGACAGCCCTAATATTTATATATAAAATATGTATATTTATATATAATCTAAATATATATACATGCTAATATTTCTTAAATATATATACATGCATGTGTGTGTATTTATATATCCAAATTAATTATACACAGTACACATATATTATGTAAAAAACGTTTATTTTGTATGCGTTTAATCATTGCCCAGCACTAATGTATAACCAACCCAACAGAATATGCCTTGACTGTCATAATAACCCCTGTGTTTAATGTTTCATACATCCATTTATAGATCACGTGTTGTCAGTTTTTCTAGCCCTGAAATCTGATTGGTTGATAGAAATGTTGTCTTGTGAGCACATGTGACGACACACTCTCCCCGCTCTTCTCCCAGCCGGCCACTGCGGCGTTCCGGAGCGGATCGTGAACGGGCAAGTGATCGGGGAAAACTTCGGCTACAGGGACACCGTAGTTTACCAGTGTAATCCGGGTTTCCGGCTCATCGGATCCTCCGTGCGAATCTGCCAACAGGATCACGACTGGTCCGGGCAGCTCCCGTCCTGTGTGTGTGAGTGACACGCAATAACACACACACCGCGTTTGGTTCACATCCAAGAGGATTAGTTTGACATGTAATGCAGGCGAACCCATCACACACACATCCTGTGTTTCCGATGAAGAACACCAACACTCCTGGTATTGTGTGGGAGATGTGGACGCTTGCCTTGTTCTATTTGTGATGCCGAAAGCAAAGCTTCTTAGATAAATGCATAAATACATGGTGCATTTTAATTTTTCTCGTCAAGCATTGGAGACTCTTATTCTATAATTGATGGAAATATGCTTGCAGTCAAAAGTAAGCACACACTTGACTGAATGTTCATTATCTAAACTAAGGATGCACCGATATGAACATTTTGGCCGATACCGATAACCGATGATTCTTTATATTTGAAAGCCGATAACCGATATATTGGCCGATAAACCTAAAATCCAAATTTTTATATAATTTTTGAGAGCCTGACACAAAAACAAAAGTCTCAACATTAAAAGCCACGTCCCAAACACACAATTATGATGTTCTCGTTATAATTTTATGTATCCGATACGCTGCACATTTTGCACTTTACCGTATTTTCCGTTTTTAAAGTGATTTCAATCATATTTCAAGCTATTTAAAACCATCATGTTGAACAGTGCGCATCTGAAGAGTCTCAGCTGAAGGAAATATTTATCAGCTTTAACATATCTGGCAAATTATCTAAATTGGCCGATAACATTAAAAATGAACCGATATCGGCCGATGCCGATATATTGTGCATCCATAATCTTAAAAACCTTCTGATCTAGAAAATGGGGCTGCACAAATATAAATAATGATTTCAAATGAATTTGAACAGTGCAGTTCAATAATTTGAATAATTTGTTGAATAATAATGGACAAATAAATGGTTTTATCTCACCGAAGATGCTCTATTGCAATACTGTGGGTTTTTACAGGGGGTTTTTTTCATTAAAAAAATTTAAATACAAATATTAAAGTCCCCCTGTGGTGAAAATCCAGGTTTTAATGTTGTTTATGTGTCTATGTGGTGTGTTTAATACGCTTAAATCATGTGTAAGTTCATAAGTGGACAGCATTGCTGAGTATTTTCTGCTTAAAACTGCAGTGAACCAAAGACAGTCTCAAAAACACGGTTTGAAATCGCTGGTGTTTCTGACGTCACACACTACCTTGTAACCAATCAGGGGTGCGTTTCCCGAAAGCATCGTTAGCCAACTATGATCGCAAGTTCCGTCGTTATCAGCAGTTCAACGATTTGGTGTTTCCCGAAACCATCGTTCCAACGAACGTTCGCAAACAGCATCGCAAACTTGTGTGGTTGGAGCGACGGCTCTCGAGCTGTGGTTAGAAGCAGAGTTTCTAGTTTACATGAGATGTAGACTGAATAAATCCTTATCTTTAGCAAAATAAGCAAGCTGACATTCAGCACAACCCGTGTTATTTATTTAGAATTCATACAAATGTAATTTACGTCTTTTAGTTTGTCAAGAGATTTAAAACACCGTTTTTGAAGACTGCGCATGTGCGAACGTGCTCTACTGTGTAAGAACGAGACAAATATTGAGTCTGGTAATAAAGCAAACTAACTGAGAAAAATGAGAAATGGTCTTCAGATGCCATGTCTGTAACTTATATGACAAAATCTAGCGTTAATTCGATCTCAAACAGATTTATTAAAATAATTTATTAGTTCACCACGTGCGAGACGTCATAAACCAGCGTGGTTGAACGATACTTTGCGACATATGGTTTCGGGAAACAGTCGTGACGAGCTAGTTGATTTCTCCAACGATGCATCGTACTATGGTAGTTAAGCAGCGAGCTATATAGTTGTACGGGAAACGCACCCCAGATCAACGTGTGATCGTCAACCAGTGGATCTCTGAGTGAGTGAGTGAGTGAGTGGAGGCGGGGCTCATTTGCATATTCATAGAACCGCGCATAAATGAGGCAAGGGTGTCGAGTTACATTCAAGATATTTTCAAGGAAAAAACATTTAAATATGTAATTTTGATGATCAAAGATGAGTTTTAAGGGATAAATGATTGACTACAGGGGGACTTTAAAGAATGAACTGGTTTATTCACACTTTTGACGGTGGTTTTCCTGGTCTGTGTTTCAGCCGTTAGCTGTGGTCATCCCGGCAGCCCGATCTACGGTCGCACGGTGGGCGACGGCTTCAACCTGAACGACGTGGTGAACTTCTTCTGCAATAACGGCTATATTCTGGAAGGCCCGTCTCGAGCGCAGTGCCAGTCGGACCGCCAGTGGAGCCGCCAGCCGCCATCATGCAGAGGTTTGGACCCCATCCGCTCTGTTCTCACTGGAGGGTTTCACGTTACTGTGATGGTCCCTTTAACACATTCTGTTGAAGTAACGTTACACCTACATGTCTGCTAACTCTCATTAGCGTGTAGACTAAACACGTAGTATGCATGTGCACGCCGTTACCATTTTCACAGATTCACGTTTTTGAAGTTTACAAAGTGATGATAACGTACAGTAAAAAAAAAAAAAATCTAAACTTGCACCTTGGATCCTGTTTCAAGTTTGCGTTCTCAAGCACCAAACACTGTTCTCGTGCAAATGAACGGTCAGAACACATTAAAAGGTTTAGAACGGTGTCGCGTAACCGGCCAAATAAGTTAATAACTAATGATCTTTATAACGGAAGTGAATCAATCAAAAACTAACTTTATCTGGACAATAACTTTATTCTAGAGCTGCTGTAAAGCCTAAACACTTTCTGTTACTGTAATCTCCTGTTATCACTGTACATATAGCAGCTTGCTTTAAAGCAATATATATTATTAAAAGCGCTGTATAAAGGTGAAGGTGACTTGACTAGAGTGTTAGTAGACTGGTAGGGTTAGAATAAGTTGACATGTACTTGCAAAGTTACTTATTTAATTTTTTTATTTTTTTTATTTTTTTTTATTAAAGTGTCTTGCACTTACATGCCCAGCCCAAATAGGCTTAAAAGACACTAATGACATAAAACAAACATAATACACAAAGATGACCATCATACAAAGAACATAGGAAGATGACCATCATACATTACCATCATTTTCACAATATAAACAAACAAAAACAAGACAAGACACCGTCAATTTAGGTCAGGATATAAATTCCTTTGCCTAAGTTTCCACGCCTTTTCCACATATCTAGCCGAACTATAGATTTCATTTTCAAAAAGCCAATTCAACATATCCCCAATCTGTCATCCAAAACAAATCAGGCTTTTTATATTGAATTCTCTCAAACATACCCATTCTTAAATCATGATATAACGGCAAAAAAAAAAAAAAAATGCCATTTATCCTCAACAACCATTAAATCACACAAAACACATAATCTGTCCTCTTCTGGGACACCTTTGTAGCAAGGGCAACCCCCCAGCTCTGAGCTGGGCACACAAAGACCCCTGTAATCTAGTTAACCAACATTTGACATAAGGCTTATTTAAAGGGATAGTTCACTTTGAAATTAATTTTTGATATGTTTTATCTTACCTCAAGGGCATCCAAGATGTAGGTGCCTTTGTTTCCACAGTAGTTTCAATTTTGATATTTTTAGGTCAAACCGTTGTTGTCTGACAGTCATATCATGCAGGTCTATGGGGTCCACCTCAAAGAGCATGCACAGAGAAGTCCAAATTAATCATGACTTAATGACTCGTAAATGTAAGTACACATTGATGGCCTAAGACACGAAACGAGCGGTTTGTGTGAGAAAACGAACAGTATTTATATAATTTTTATCTTTTTTACACAACCACGTCCAAGTGATCTGAGGGCGCGCGCGCTTCCTTCTGTGTGACGTGTGCGCAGACTGGTGCATAGATATATATACACTAGACGTCGCATTAAAGACATTCGTTCCAATGAACTGCCGTAGCCAAGGCGACATCTAGTGAACTATCCCTTTAACACCTGCCATTGCCATGGCTCTTTATAAGAATTAAACAAAAACTGCTATATCTGCTATATAAAATAGATATATCACCTTGTAAAGTATTTGTAAATATATACTGTGCTTTTACTGATGAAAGTATTCCAAGGACCTCCATTGACCAAGGAGAATTGTGAGCTTTTCCCAATCAAAAACTTTCCGAATAAGTCTGTCTTCAGGTAATTTTATAAAACGATTCCACAATCTTATTACTTCCACCTTTTGTTTCACCATACAAGGCTCCCAACCCATAACGTTAAAATATAGTCTGTATAACGTCTGTTGAGGAGCATCACAATAAAGAGTTGGCAGATATTAAGCAGAGAGTCTACTAATACTCTAATCCGGGGCGCAACTACCCGGTGTCAGAGGGGTACGCAGCAACCATTTTGGCAAATTTGTCCAAAAAAAGAAAGAAATAAGTGTGCCAAGTATAAAATTGTCATTTATTAATACAATTGAACTATACTCCAATTGAACTCTGTCCCTCTAGGGGGGTTCGGGGAAATTTGAAAGATCTGAAAATTTGAGAGTTCAAAATGAAAAGTTCCATGATATTCAGTGTACAAATTAAACAAAGAAAAATTCAAACCTCTTTTAGTTACAGTGTCTGTCTACATTACACTACAACATAATAATAGTTATAATATTAATCCCATGATAGTAATAGCCATGTATTGTAAAACAAATGCACTGAAAAATAAAGGAAACTAATTTGTAATTCTACTCATTTCTATACTTGAAAGAGATAAGCACGTGATATTTTATTTTGACGGAAAACAAAATAAGTTTCAGGGGTAAAAAAAAAAAAAATGTATGAGATGTACCGCCGCAAAAAGCACGTCGGCCCACCGGGAATCTCCCGCTAGTCCCGCTGGCATTAGCCTACATGCCTGAACGTCACACTTTAAATCCTAATGTTGCCTTTCACCATCCACTTATTTAGCTGCTGTCGCATCAATTTACACGCCATCTCCTTTTCCCTCTTTCTTATTTATGTTTAGCCCCCGACAGCTTTTTTGCTTTATCCATCTTTTTCGACGACAACTCACTACTCGTTCCTGCTCGTTCACGGCGCCTACTCTAGCCTGTTAGTCCTCTAAAATATTATATAACATTGAGGAAATGTAGAAATGATTTAGAAACGCACACCAGCAGCTACATATAGAAAATACCCCCCCAAAAAAATCGCGTTGGCGCCCCCATGCGCCGCATTATAGCGCATACACACTTTTTGCGCCACTGACTCTAATGAGAGTTAGTTGGCATGTAATTGATGTGCAAATCAGCTGAACGCCTGTGACAGTGGAATATATAGTTGTAGACAATAGCCACACATGTGTATCAGTGAATCTGAAGTCAGAGAGAGAAATGTTTTAAGATACTTTTTCCCTCTCCCACAAACACAACACAACAGTTACACCTTCTCAAATTCCTCATTGCCGGTGCACAAATCCTATTCTACAAATCACAAATGCAGAAACTCGTACACTCGCATCTTTGCTGCAGTGAATATGGTGCAAACGCATTCACACATGCATCAAGAAATGTGAAGTCACGGAGAAATTTTCCTCATCCACAAATCAGTGTGTGCATTCATCCAATGGCCCTCATTTATCAATCTTGCGTGGAAACGGGCGTATATGTTGGCGTAAGATTATGCTTACACTCCTCTCACCGCCTGATTTATAAAGCTGTGCGTACCTTTGAAATTCAGGTGTACGCAACACCTGCCTCTCCAATCACAATGCATTATTTTACAGCACGTGTTTTGAAACTGTTAGCGTTGAATTTCGCATGATGACACATGTAATGGGGTGTACAATAGTGGTGATGATGTGAATAATTGCATGACAATTTGTAATATTCTTCTTATTAGTATTATGATTTTGATTATTAATGACGCTTATTGTTATTTAGAAGAAGAATGTCTTTTTAATTATTTTGTCAGTCTGAATTATTGTTTGGTCATTAAAAGCCTTTCATTCCTGAACCCAGTCCGTGCGCACCTGCCGGGCTTAACTCACACTAATAAACTCTGAAGTTTATCATTTCTATGTTGTTGTTTTTTTACAGTGGGTCATAATATATCATATCTTTAGTTTGTCAGTGCGTTCTGTGGTGTTAGGAATTGTTTTTCTGCGCATTTCAGCACTAACTCAAAACGTGCGTACATGTACACCACCTCCTGAGCTGGCGTAGGATTCGAGCGTGCCGTACGCCAACGTCCATATTGATAAATCACAAAGTACACCGTGGTTTTGGGTGTACGCTGGAAATTTGGTGTACGCACTTTTCATAAATGAGGGCCAATGAGAGTTGCACACTTGTAGAATATGTTCTCACAAATGTCTTGGATATTTCTCTAGCACAAACACAAGTACATAACTACAGCTGCTTGAATCTCAAACATATAAAGTTCTATCTAATAAACTAATGAACTGGAGAATGCTAGCGCTGTGTGTTCAGGCTCTGGCGTTCTCAGCGCCGTCAAAATAAAAGTCTCAACAACAAACGTGTCTCACGCCACTGCAGAGTTTCCTACGCAACCAGGAAAACTTTCCTATGGGACCATCAGTTCTCTGGGAACCACCCTGGTGGCTCGATCCTGTAACTACCGGTGCGAAAGCCCTGTTACAGCGAGAGCTACGCACTGTGGCGCTGATGGAAATGACTTCTAGGCTTCTGCGGTTAAAATAGAAATGACCAATTTCATCTCTGAGAGCCTCTGGCCCTCTTTCAGCGACAGACACTCATTCACTCGGGTCTGAATAGCCACAGATTAGCCCTGCAAATCAGAAGATGAGATGTATGTTTTGAAGCTAATCTCTGCTTTGTTAGCGGCGTGATTATGAGTGTCTCGGAGGATCGGCTGGAGTGCTCGACTCTGACAACAGAACGCATGAAGAGATCAGCGGTGATGATGGCTTGATTGCATGACTGGAATGTGCTTTTGTCCAATAATAATGGACAAATAAACGATTTATCTCACCGAACGGGTGGAGATACTCTATTTTTTTATTTACTTTTGTTATGCAGCAAGTTTGAAATTATAAAATAGCTTAAGTTATTGTAAATATTGTAACTGTTCTGCTCACCAATGCTGCATTTATTTGAGCAAAATTACAGTAAAAACAGTGAAATATTATTATAATATAATACAGCTGTTGTCTATGTATAATATATTATAAAGTGTAATTTATTCCTGTGATTAAAGCTGAATTTTCAGCATCATTACTCCAGTCTTCAGAGTCACATGATCCTTCGATAATTATTCTATGATGATTTGATGCTCAAGACACATTTATGATTATTATCAGCGTTGAAAACTGGTTTTGCTGATTAATATTTTTGTGGAAAATGTGATACTCCACCACCCTTTATTTATGATGTAATTAATATAATTTAAATGTAAGCATTTAAATTAATATTTTTTATTAATGTAATAATTTAAATTAATATTTTTATTCAGCAAGCATGCATTAAATTGGCAGTAAAGCACCGGTAATTATAATGTTACAAAATAGTTCTGCTTCAAATAAATGCTGTTCTATTGAACTTTTTATTAATGAAAAAATCCTGAATATATTTATATACATTCATTTTTCATTCATATATATACAGTATTCAACATTTGAAGTGGATCAAAAAAGTTCAAGACAAGAACAGTTATTGTTTAAAATTTCCACTTCAAATGTTGACTACTGTGTATATATATATATATGCTGAAAATTCAGGTTTGATCTCAGGAATAAATAATTACATTTTATAATATATTCACATAAAAACAGTTATTTTATCTTGTAATAATATTTTCTAGTACTGTATTTTTTATCAAATAAATGTAGTCTTGTTGAGCAGAAGAGGCTTGTTTCAAACACATTAAAAAATCATAATGACCTCAAACTTTTCAACTTTAGTGTGTATATATAAACAAAAATGATAAAATACATCTCCTCAAATACATGATTGTATTTTATTTATGAATTGTCGTGGCTTGCAACACTTATTATCCATTTTCTGTGTGTGTTGTTCAGTCGTCAACTGCACAGATCCCGGTATTCCAGCAAACTCCATCAGGAAGAGCAAGATTGAGTACGGGAACTTCACTTTCGGGACCGTGGTTTCCTACGACTGCAATCCCGGATATTACCTCTTCGGCTCGTCGGTTCTGACCTGCCAGCCGGTGGGATACTGGGACAAACCGTTACCAGAATGCCTGGGTACGTCTGTGTCTTTTACCGTATATACCTGAATATAAGACGACCCTGAATATAAGACGACCCTGAATATAAGATGACCCCCCCATTTCCAGACTTATTTTTGGGACAAAAAGAGATTTTTGTGGAAAAAATCTGGTTTTCAACAGAAAATAATTTTATTTGAAAATTGCACTAATTAATTATCTCTCTTCCAGCACGCGCACACACCTTATTTCTCTCTCTCTCTCTCTCTCTCTCTCTCTCTCTCTCTCTCTCTCTGTCTCTCTCTCTCTCTCTCTGTCTCTCTCTCTCTCTCTCTCTCTCTCTCTGTCTCTCTCTCTCTCTCTCTCTCTCTCTCTCTCTCTGTCTCTCGCTCTGCGTCTCGCGCGCGCACTTCTGTCTCTCTCTCTCTCTCTCTCTCTCTCTCTCGCTCGCTCTCTTGCTCGCTCGCTCTGTGTCTCGCGCGCACACTTCTCTCTCTCTCTCTCTCTCTCTCTCTCTCGCTCGCTCGCTCTGCGTCTCGCGCGGCATAGAGGAGTAGCGTTTTAATTCAGTTAAACATTAAACACAGATATTATGTTGCTTCTCTAATTTTACATGCAAGTAAAGCCGAAATCACAGCACAGATATTGTCTTGATCTTATGTGTATTTGATTTCGTCAGACGACGGCTCGATTATCAGGATTTTTGTGCAGATTAACATCTTGGAAGGGAAAGCTGGTTTTGTGTTAATGGGTCGCGTTTCAGTCACTATTTCATATTCATTCGTTATTTCTCCCTTGTGATTTTGTCTATATCGCGAATATAAGACGACCCTCCATTTTTCAGCCTATTTTTAGGACAAAAACCTCGTCGGGTATATACGGTATTTCTCATTATTTAGGCTTTATCATCGCCAGTCTTTGAGCTCTCTGATAGTAACTGCCCCCGGTTAGCCAGCGCGCAGTCGAGTGCAGCGTTCGGCTCAAAGCTGTGCGAGAGCTTTAAAAGTTTCCCAGAGTTCCCCGCAGTGGACAGCAGTGGATTCAACGCACCTTTTCTGCAGTTTTTCCAAAGCGAGGAGTATTAAGGTCAAGAGCACGTTCATTAGAGAGACGTGTTCATTTGCCTGTGAGAAAGTAATTGCCTCCTGCTCTCGCTCTCCATCTCTGTCCCTGTAATTGCTTCAAACCTGAACTTGATCGTTTCTCGTCTGTTTCCAGCGAGATACTTGCGCCGAGCGTGAAGGAAAGGCAACAATCCCGCTCGCTGTCTATTAGTCTTGTTTTTCTCTCAAGTGTACACAGGGTAATTCTGCACTTTACTCAGTCGACGGAGGCTACTCGGGAGTTTTAATAAGCAGCCCCTTTCCCCCGTCAGCCGCTCAGTCTGATGAATATGAAGATCTGCACCTCCTCGGCTTTATTCGGCTGCATTTACAATTCAAAAGAAAGCAAACATCAAACCCAGGCCTGAAAAGAAGCTTAGCTAAATGAAATTGAAGAGCTTATGTGTGTTTCTTCAGATGAATTAATGCTGTTCAGATGTGAACAACTACACACTTCGCAAATCTGAACGACTGTAGTTCACTTCGTTACACTTTACACTAAGGTTCATCTATTAAACATTAGTTAGTGTTTAAACTAACATGAACTAACAATGAGCAATGCATTTGTTACTGTTTTTGTTCATCTTTGTTAATAAAAATACAGCTGGGTTACACTTTATTTTAAGGCGTCATTGTTACAGTGTAATTATATATTTAAGTACTGAGTAATATTAATTAACTACATGTACTTACTATAGGGTTAGGGAAGGATTAGGGTTTGGTTGAGGATTAGTTGCATGTAATTATGCATAATTTAAAGGGCCAGCATTGAATCAGAGAGTTGAACTCAAGAACTGGATTGCAAATAAACTGATTCGGTTCACACACTGGACTGATCGAGTTCTCGAGTTCAACTCAATAAGTTCTTAGTTGCTTTCGAGTTAAAACCGTGTCCTAAAATAGACGCATTAAGATTCCGGCGACTAGCAATTAGTCTGTCCATTCGCACTCGCAACCAAATCAATCACAAACCACAGCCAATCAGAAGAGAGTGTGGGCGGAGTCTCTGCAAGCGCACTGCACTCGCAACCAAATCAATCACAAACCACAGCCAATCAGAAGAGAGTGTGGGCGGAGTCTCTCTGCAAGCGCACTGCACTCGCAACCAAATCATTTACAAATCACAGCCAATCAGAAGAGAGTGTGGGCGGAGCCTCTCTGCATGCGCACTGCACTCGCAACCAAATCAATCACAAGTCCCAGCCAATCAGAAGAGAGTGTGGGCGGAGCCTCTCTGCAAGCACACTGCACTCACAACCAAATCAATCACAAATCCCAGCCAATCAGAAGAGAGTGTGGGCGGAGCCTCTCTGCATGCGCACTGCACTCACAACCAAATCAATCACAAATCCCAGCCAATCAGAAGAGAGTGTGGGCGGAGCCTCTCTGCAAGCGCACTGCACTCACAACCAAATCAATCACAAACCACAGCCAATCAGAAGAGAGTGTGGGCGGAGTCTTTTTGCAAGCACACTGCACTCGCAACCAAATCAATTACAAATCACAGCCAATCAGAAGAGAGAGTGGGCGGAGTCTCTGCAAGCGCACTGCACTCGCAACCAAATCAATCACAAATCAGAGATTATCACTGTCAGATTGTATGTTGTTGTTCCACGATGTGGCAGAAATAGAAAAATTTTGAAAAAATTCTAAAATCGAATCACTGGTTAATCACTGGCTCCTCTTATTGGGGAAAAAACACTATTTCAGAGCAAAAATTTAGAGATTTTGTCTTTTAACTATATCTTTCAGACACCTATCAAATACATTATGGATGCTAAGCGAAGTAAGTCAGACTGAAATTCAATAAATAAGCTTTTGTTGCACAAACAAATATCATAGTGCTCAGAAACAAAAGGATTATGCATGATAATGTGAACTTTGAGTCCCAGAGTAACTGTGTTGTTGCTGAAGACAGAAAGCAGGGCTGAATCTAGAGATGTGTTCTCTGTAATCTTGCACACGTTACGTATCGTACGAGATCCTTTTCCTCGTTGCTAAACGTCCCCCATACAGGACTTGGTGATCTCCGAGAGGGTTAAAGCCAGACCCACACCGAATCTGTCGAGTCAACTTGCATTGTCATTACGCCATTTTGTCTCTCTTTTTTTTTCAGGTTTACCACCATTTTGTAAATGCTAGTGTTTCAACAACATGTAATGTAAACTTGAATTATGAATTTGATTTTATACTATTAATAACTCATGACAATAGTAACCTCCGCGAATACTAAATGAGGCAAGGGTGTCGAGTTACATTCAAGCTATTTTAAGACATGAAGACATCTAAATGTGTCATTTTGCTGATCAGAGATGAGTTTTAAGGAATAAATGGCTACAGGGGGTCTTTAAACATTAAAGCGAGCTGTGACTGATGTGTATCTCCTACAGAGGTGGACTGTGGTCACCCTGGTTCTCCTCCTCATGCCGTTGTGACGGGAGAGAAGTTCACCTTCGGATCTACAGTTCACTACAGGTGTTTAGAAGACCGAGCTCTGATTGGTGACTCCACTCGCTCCTGCCAGCTGAACGGCCAATGGAGTGGCTCGCAGCCACACTGCTCAGGTAAGACACTCCCGCTCTTAGTTTGTGTCATTATCCAGCAAAATTCAGTTCAAATGTTGTTCTCATCTGACAGTATGTGCAGTTAAATCAATAATATTACTGAATATTAATTGTGTTTTAAACCAGAGAGAGAGCATGCATTTGTGTTGTGCAGTAACTTCTCTACATTAGTTATATAACTATAATTATACGTTTCTCCGTGGCTCGCGGTTGCATCGCTAGTCTTGACGGCTGTATTGATTAAGCAACATCAAGCTCTGTGTTTGTGGACGAGAGAGAGAGAGAGAGAGAGAGAGAGAGAGAGAGAGAGAGAGAGAGAGAGAGAGAGAGAGAGAGAGAGAGAGAGAGAGAGAGAGAGAGAGAGAGACAGAGCATGGATATTAAAAGTAATTTCAGAAATAAATGGTAATTGTCATTGGTTGTTTGCCCAGTGCTGTTGTGTTTCCGGCTGGTTTGCTGTTGGTGGGCTGGGAGGCTCTCTGAAAGAACGGATATTTATATAAAGAATATAATCCATTACAGTGATTTCTCCACCGTTTATTGTTGATGTTATGTCATGTTATGGTATTTAGTGTTGTGTTATGTTCTTATGTCCTAAATCACGTCATGTTATATTATGTTTTTTTCATGTTGTTATGTTGTGGTCATGTCATTTTATTTTGTATTTCATGTCGTTATTATGTTATGTCGTGTTATTTTGTGTTATGTTATGTTATGTTATGTTATGTTATGTTATGTTATGTTATAGTATGTTGTTGTCATGTTGTGTTGTATGTTATGTTGTTATATGTTATGTCATGTTGTCTTATATTATGTTGTTGTTATGTCATTTTATTTTATGTTATGTTGATGTTATGTCATATTATGTCATCTTATGTCATGTTAAGTTGTATTTTATGTTATGTTATTATGTTGATGTCATGTTGTTATATGTTATGTCATGTTATGTTAGTATGTTACTGTCATGTCATTTTATTTTGTGTATTTCGTATTGTTATTTTATTTTATGTCATATATCATGTTATGTTAAATTATGCTATGTCGTTATTTTATGTTATGTTATTTTATGTTATGTTATTTTATGTCGTGTCATGCCGTGTTGTGTCATGTCGTGTTGTGTCGTGTCGTGTTGTGTCGTGTTGTCTTGTGTTATGTCGTGTCGTGTTGTGTGTTATGTTGTGTCGTGTCATGTCGTGTTGTGTTATGTCGTGTCGTGTCGTGTTGTGTTGTGTTATGTTGTGTCGTGTCGTGTCATGTCGTGTTATGTCGTGTTGTGTTATGTCGTGTCATGTTGTGTTGTGTCATGTTGTGTCGTGTCATGTCGTGTTATGTCGTGTTGTGTTATATCGTGTCGTGTCGTGTTATGTCGTGTTATGTTGTGTCGTGTCATGTCGTGTTGTGTTATGTCGTGTCATGTCATGTCGTGTTGTGTTATGTCGTGTCATGTCGTGTTGTGTTATGTCGTGTTATGTTGTGTTGTGTCGTGTCATGTCGTGTCATATCGTGTTGTGTTATGTCGTATTATGTCGTGTCATGTCGTGTTGTGTTATGTCGTGTCGTGTTATGTCGTGTCATGTCGTGTTGTATTATGTCGTGCCATGTCGTGTTGTGTTATGTCGTGTCGTGTTATGTTGTGTCGTGTCATGTCGTGTTATGTCGTGTCATGTCGTGTTGTGTTATGTTGTGTCGTGTTGTGTCATGTCGTGTTATGTCGTGTCATGTTGTGTCGTGTTGTGTCATGTCGTGTTATGTCGTGTTATGTCGTCCTGTGTTGTGTCGTGTCATGTCATGTTGTGTTATGTCGTGTCATGTCGTGTTGTGTTATGTCGGGTTATGTCGTGTTATGTCGTGTCGTGTTGTGTTATGTCGTGTCATGTCGTGTTGTGTTATGTCGTGTTATGTTGTGTCATGTTATGTCGTGTTATGTCGTGTCATGTTATGTCGTGTCATGTTATGGCGTGTCATGTTATGTCGTGTCATGTTATGTCGTGTTATGTCGTGTCGTGTTATGTCGTGTCGTGTCATGTTGTGTTATGTCGTGTCATGTCGTGTTGTATTATGTCGTGTTATGTCATGTCATGTTATGTCGTGTTATGTCGTGTTGTGTTATGTCGTGTCATGTCATGTCATGTTATGTTACGTCATGTCATGTCGTGTTATGTTGTGTCGTGTTATGCCGTGTTATGTCGTGTTATGTCGTGTTATGTCGTGTTATGTTGTGTCGTGTTGTGTCGTGTCGTGTCGTGTTGTGTTGTGTTGTGTTATGTCTTATGTTGTAATGTTATGTTATCTTTGAAATAACTGAAATGAATATGAAGAATATAATCCATTACAGTAGTTTCAGGTGCTCTTGTGCATAAAACGGCACAAAAATGATGTAAAGGCCGGGAGTGAAGCAAATCTTAAATCATAATTCAGTTTTCTCCGTTTAATAAACGCTTCTCCCATTCTCGTGGTAAAATCACAGTAACACACGCGGCTCGTGGCGTATTGCTCTCAGACAACACGCAGGTTCTTTGTCCCGTTGTTCAGGCTGACTTGAGTCTGACAGAGAAATCATGCAGGAGAGTGAGCAGATTGTTGAGTGACGCTCATCTTTGTCTTGGGTCTTATTTCCTGTCATTATGTGTCAGTCTCACACGAGTTAATGAAGTTCAGCTGAATAATGACTTCTGTCTCTGCGTGACACACTGCACGAGTTTCTTTCTGCTGACGAGCTGTCTGTTCGAGTCCGACTAACACACACATCTTCTTCTTTTAAAGAACAGTTCACCCACTAATGAAACATCCTCGTTACTCGTGTCGTGCCGAACCTGAGAGGCTTTCTGTGCAGATTATATTGACCAAGAACAGAAGAGACCGCGAGTCACACACTCCTCTCCGCGAGTCTCACACTCCTCTCCGCGAGTCACACACTCCTCTCCGCGAGTCACACACTCCTCTCCGCGAGTCACACACTCCTCTCCGCGAGTCACACACTCCTCTCCGCGAGTCACACACTCCTCTCCGCGAGTCACACACTCCTCTCCGCGAGTCACACACACTCCTCTCCGCGAGTCACACACTCCTCTCCGCGAGTCACACACTCCTCTCCGCGAGTCACACACTCCTCTCCGCGAGTCACACACTCCTCTCCGCGAGTCACACACTCCTCTCCGCGAGTCACACACTCCTCTCCGCGAGTCACACACACTCCTCTCCGCGAGTCACACACTCCTCTCCGCGAGTCACACACTCCTCTCCGCGAGTCACACACTCCTCTCCGCGAGTCACACACTCCTCTCCGCGAGTCACACACTCCTCTCCGCGAGTCACACACTCCTCTCCGCGAGTCACACACACTCCTCTCCGCGAGTCTCACACTCCTCTCCGCGAGTCACACACTCCTCTCCGCGAGTCACACACTCCTCTCCGCGAGTCACACACTCCTCTCCGCGAGTCACACACACTCCTCTCCGCGAGTCTCACACTCCTCTCCGCGAGTCTCACACTCCTCTCCGCGAGTCACACACTCCTCTCCGCGAGTCACACACTCCTCTCCGCGAGTCACACACTCCTCTCCGCGAGTCACACACACTCCTCTCCGCGAGTCACACACTCCTCTCCGCGAGTCACACACACTCCTCTCCGCGAGTCTCACACTCCTCTCCGCGAGTCTCACACTCCTCTCCGCGAGTCTCACACTCCTCTCCGCGAGTCTCACACTCCTCTCCGCGAGTCACACACACTCCTCTCCGCGAGTCACACACACTCCTCTCCGCGAGTCTCACACTCCTCTCCGCGAGTCTCACACTCCTCTCCGCGAGTCTCACACTCCTCTCCGCGAGTCACACACTCCTCTCCGCGAGTCTCACACTCCTCTCCGCGAGTCACACACTCCTCTCCGCGAGTCTCACACTCCTCTCCGCGAGTCTCACACTCCTCTCCGCGAGTCTCACACTCCTCTCCGCGAGTCTCACACTCCTCTCCGCGAGTCTCACACTCCTCTCCGCGAGTCTCACACTCCTCTCCGCGAGTCTCACACTCCTCTCCGCGAGTCTCACACTCCTCTCCGCGAGTCTCACACTCCTCTCCGCGAGTCTCACACTCCTCTCCGCGAGTCTCACACTCCTCTCCGCGAGTCTCACACTCCTCTCCGCGAGTCACACACTCCTCTCCGCGAGTCTCACACTCCTCTCCGCGAGTCTCACACTCCTCTCCGCGAGTCTCACACTCCTCTCCGCGAGTCTCACACTCCTCTCCGCGAGTCACACACTCCTCTCCGCGAGTCTCACACTCCTCTCCGCGAGTCACACACTCCTCTCCGCGAGTCACACACACTCCTCTCCGCGAGTCTCACACTCCTCTCCGCGAGTCTCACACTCCTCTCCGCGAGTCTCACACTCCTCTCCGCGAGTCACACACTCCTCTCCGCGAGTCACACACTCCTCTCCGCGAGCCACACACTCCTCTCCGCGAGTCACACACTCCTCTCCGCGAGTCTCACACTCCTCTCCGCGAGTCACACACTCCTCTCCGCGAGTCTCACACTCCTCTCCGCGAGTCACACACTCCTCTCCGCGAGTCACACACTCCTCTCCGCGAGTCTCACACTCCTCTCCGCGAGTCTCACACTCCTCTCCGCGAGTCACACACACTCCTCTCCGCGAGTCACACACTCCTCTCCGCGAGTCAAACACTCCTCTCCGCGAGTCACACACTCCTCTCCGCGAGTCACACACTCCTCTCCGCGAGTCACACACTCCTCTCCGCGAGTCACACACTCCTCTCCGCGAGTCACACACTCCTCTCCGCGAGTCACACACTCCTCTCCGCGAGTCACACACTCCTCTCCGCGAGTCACACACTCCTCTCCGCGAGTCAAACACTCCTCTCCGCGAGTCTCACACTCCTCTCCGCGAGTCACACACTCCTCTCCGCGAGTCAAACACTCCTCTCCGCGAGTCTCACACTCCTCTCCGCGAGTCACACACTCCTCTCCGCGAGTCTCACACTCCTCTCCGCGAGTCACACACTCCTCTCCGCGAGTCTCACACTCCTCTCCGCGAGTCACACACTCCTCTCCGCGAGTCACACACACTCCTCTCCGCGAGTCTCACACTCCTCTCCGCGAGTCACACACTCCTCTCCGCGAGTCTCACACTCCTCTCCGCGAGTCTCACACTCCTCTCCGCGAGTCACACACACTCCTCTCCGCGAGTCACACACTCCTCTCCGCGAGTCACACACTCCTCTCCGCGAGTCACACACTCCTCTCCGCGAGTCACACACTCCTCTCCGCGAGTCACACACACTCCTCTCCGCGAGTCACACACACTCCTCTCCGCGAGTCTCACACTCCTCTCCGCGAGTCACACACTCCTCTCCGCGAGTCACACACACTCCTCTCCGCGAGTCTCACACTCCTCTCCGCGAGTCACACACTCCTCTCCGCGAGTCTCACACTCCTCTCCGCGAGTCACACACACTCCTCTCCGCGAGTCTCACACTCCTCTCCGCGAGTCACACACTCCTCTCCGCGAGTCACACACACTCCTCTCCGCGAGTCTCACACTCCTCTCCGCGAGTCACACACACTCCTCTCCGCGAGTCTCACACTCCTCTCCGCGAGTCACACACTCCTCTCCGCGAGTCTCACACTCCTCTCCGCGAGTCACACACACTCCTCTCCGCGAGTCTCACACTCCTCTCCGCGAGTCACACACTCCTCTCCGCGAGTCTCACACTCCTCTCCGCGAGTCACACACTCCTCTCCGCGAGTCTCACACTCCTCTCCGCGAGTCTCACACTCCTCTCCGCGAGTCACACACTCCTCTCCGCGAGTCTCACACTCCTCTCCGCGAGTCACACACTCCTCTCCGCGAGTCACACACTCCTCTCCGCGAGTCACACACTCCTCTCCGCGAGTCACACACTCCTCTCCGCGAGTCACACACTCCTCTCCGCGAGTCACACACTCCTCTCCGCGAGTCACACACTCCTCTCCGCGAGTCACACACTCCTCTCCGCGAGTCTCACACTCCTCTCCGCGAGTCACACACTCCTCTCCGCGAGTCACACACACTCCTCTCCGCGAGTCACACACTCCTCTCCGCGAGTCTCACACTCCTCTCCGCGAGTCTCACACTCCTCTCCGCGAGTCACACACTCCTCTCCGCGAGTCACACACTCCTCTCCGCGAGTCTCACACTCCTCTCCGCGAGTCACACACTCCTCTCCGCGAGTCTCACACTCCTCTCCGCGAGTCACACACTCCTCTCCGCGAGTCACACACTCCTCTCCGCGAGTCACACACTCCTCTCCGCGAGTCTCACACTCATCTCCGCGAGTCTCACACTCCTCTCCGCGAGTCACACACTCCTCTCCGCGAGTCTCACACTCATCTCCGCGAGTCTCACACTCCTCTCCGCGAGTCACACACTCCTCTCCGCGAGTCACACACTCCTCTCCGCGAGTCACACACTCCTCTCCGCGAGTCTCACACTCCTCTCCGCGAGTCACACACTCCTCTCCGCGAGTCTCACACTCATCTCCGCGAGTCTCACACTCATCTCCGCGAGTCTCACACTCCTCTCCGCGAGTCACACACTCCTCTCCGCGAGTCACACACTCCTCTCCGCGAGTCTCACACTCCTCTCCGCGAGTCACACACTCCTCTCCGCGAGTCTCACACTCATCTCCGCGAGTCTCACACTCCTCTCCGCGAGTCTCACACTCCTCTCCGCGAGTCACACACTCCTCTCCGCGAGTCTCACACTCCTCTCCGCGAGTCACACACACTCCTCTCCGCGAGTCTCACACTCCTC